>NC_056749.1:792647185-792762185 GCF_019279795.1 Protopterus annectens | reverse complement strand
TGGTTGTGTGGGTTTCCTCCGGGTGCTCCGGTTTCCTCCCACATACCAAAGACATGCTGTAGGTGGATTGGACACTCTAAATTGGCCCTAGGTGTGAGTGTGTGCATGTGTGTGCCTTCTGTGGAAGGTTGGGCACCAGGCTGGCAACTCGACACTGTAAAACTCCACTGCCAATCATGAGCGGACAGATGATCCACTGTGGCGACCCCTGACCGGGAAAAGCCGGAAAAAGAAGATAGCAAGTGTTATATTCTTGCTAGAATGTTATTTAAATTGCCATGTCTATATTACTGCATACATGCAATATAGCTAGCACACAGGCATGATGTTATATGCTATAATCTTTTGTAATAAGTTGAAAATTCTTACTTATGGTAGAAAGAATGCCATGGAGTTGTTTCATTTAACTAGTCAATCAGATTACAGTAGATTATCTTTCATTTGTTATAAAACTTATAAATAAAGTTGAACAAAACAATTTTACATTTACATTAAAATCCAACAATGGCACCATTACTTCCCCAGATTCCTCATCCAAACTGTTAGAAGTTATAATAGATAACCTCAGGTTTGATCTGCATATCAATAAAACTATTAAAACAGTTAATAAAATCTTGGCTCACTGTATAGGATCAAGCTCTTCCTAGCGCCATTAGCCAGAACTGTAATTGCTCTTACACATCTACTCTCCCCCTCCTCTATGCTTCCCCTCTATTTACAAACCTCAGCAAAACTGACCTTAATAAGCTTTCTAGCAGCTACAATCACATTGCTAGATTTGCTACCGATGCAGCCTACAGAACTCATCACTGTCATAGCCTAAATCTACTAGGATGGCTTGAACTGCCTAACCTACTTCAGGTTAACCAACTAATAGTTGCACACGAAATCCTCTACAAACCAGATAATACACCCATACTTAGAAACCTCATCACCCCCTACAGTAACCTCAGCGCACTTCATTCATCTGAAAGACTACTAGTTCAAACTCTCAAATCCAACAACACAGCCGGAGAAACTCTATTTGCTAACTCTGTTGACAAAACTTGGAATTCTCTTCCTGCTAATCTTATATCTGAACTCTCTCTACCTCAGTTCAGGATTCTGATCAGTACTTTAAAAAACGATGGCTATGTCCTTGTCCTAATCCAGACTAACTCTAACCATCACTTGTGTGCACATGGAGGACTTCTGCCTACATTTTATTGTTTCTTAACTTATAAATCCTATGATTTCCTTGGATCTACTACCAGGTTAGCATACTAGGCATTCAATAACCTATCATTCTTAAAAACACTGTCTAGAATTTCCCATCTGAATAAAAATTTAATAATTTGTTTCTGTGTCTGTTTTTGTGTATTACATCTGTGTAAAAAGCCTTTTATTTGTGTTTTAAACTGTAAAATGTAACAGTTTGTTGAATGTTTTTTTGGAGCTTTGCTCCCCGGGCCTCCGCTGAAAATGGACATGTATCCAGTCAGACTATCCCGGTATACAAATGTAAAATAAATAAATAAATACATAAATAAATAAAAAAATAAATAAACAAATAAAGTGTCATTTCAGGTTTCAAATGAGGTAACACCTTCAAATGAGTTTTTAGCAATTAAATTACATATCAGGAAAACTTCTCATTAGATTGCTGCATGACTTTCTAACTAACTTTTCTTGGATTAAATAGAAGGAAAATGCCAGAACATTTAGAGCACATGGCTGGCTTCTTGAGCAAATGCTTGTTCACATGCTGGAAGTTTCATTTGATCCAATTCCCTTAGCTCGGACCACGTGGCTCTGGTGCTCACTCCCCACACAAGCTAGTTACTCTCCCCCCCCTCGCCCCCTTACCATTTCTAGTTTCAAGCTACCATTTGGATAACTGCCTTACACTGGGTGACAGGTCACCATTTTTCCTGTATTTGAGATATAGAGTGTCACATATTTTTCATCATAAATATATCAGCTAAACTCTCCATTTTAACTGCCTCCATTTTAGCTTTCAGTTTTTCCCTTCCATCTGTGTTGGGGTGAAAACATGTTAGTTGTGACCTCTTTCTTCCAGTGATCCCTGCCTTCACTAACTAGTTACATACCAGACTACCCGCTTTTTATTGTCTAGCCTATTCTATGCAGAGCCACATTTATGTTCATGTGTTTTATGTCTTATTTTGGATTTTTTGAGTTAAAATCACACTCTGTTCTTTTTTCCACTACAAGCCACTCTGATGAAGATCCTACAAGAAGCACTGTATTACTTCCAGTAAATCTAGGGCCACTCCAGAGCTACACAACCCCCCAACCAGCCCACCAAACCACTCTAATTGTCTGGTTTTTAGACCCCCATCTATTCCCACTAAACCTATTTCTACGTATATAAGAAAAGGAAATGAGTACAATGGGGCTTGAGAACTTATCCGTGTTTATATGTTAGTTTAAGTTACATTGAGGACTTGCAGCTGCTTTGTTAAAACTGCATGAATGTAATTATTTGGCCATGAATAAAGTATCGACATTGCTTTTATTACTTTTTATGCCCAGTTAACGTATGTATGACACACATCATGAGGAGGTGATGCAAGCAGGTCACACCCACTCAGGGTCCTTCCAATCACAGTAAAGGTCACCCCCAAAAATGATTGGGCCCCTTAGACACACACCCACATTTTGAGTATAAAGAGATGTGATAGCACCAGGTTTAAATTCACTGGAACAAAGCTTTGGCTGGCTTTATTAAAGAACACTTTTAGAAAGAATATTGGACTGTCTGCATGTTTTGTCTACTTATTTTGTCTCCTAAGATTTGTCTATTGAGATATGTCTACTGAGTTTACGTCTACTGAGATTTTTGGCTACTGAGTTCTGTCTCACTAGGATCCTTGCCCTAACAGCACAGGGTCCCCTCCACTGTGAATTTGTCTGGTCTCAGCCAGCCACTGTTAGCTCAATTCAACCTTATAGCTTATCTCCACATCTACGCTAAAGGAGTATTTCCAGGATTTACATGATGGAGGTTTGGACAACCAGAAATATAGACTCAGCCTTGCTAAGCCTGACTCTGTGCTGGGCTGTTTTTACTGTCTTGTAAAAAAAGTACTGAGCTGTACAGTAGCCTAAGTGCAGACATCTTACACATATTTCTTTTTTTTAAACAATTTTATTGATTTTAAAGAAGTAAATATAAACAATTACATGTTCTTTTAACATAAGGATATTTACAATTCAAAAAGTGTTCACATAAGCATTCACATAACAATGTTTAACAAATAAAACTAAAACTATATACAAAGACATCCATTGAATATCATTAAGTTGCCTATTATTTGATTATTCCATATATATAACAGGTAGAGAGGTTGACATTTGATTTATATGATATCATTGTCAATCTCTTTTCAACAAATTCTGCAGATTAACCCATATATGATAGTTGTAAGTTTTTCTAGATGTTCTAGATGTCATAGTTGCAATCTGCAATTGACAAACTTACATTAGAATTTTCTTAAAATCATTATAGGAAGGAGGGAATACAGATATCCAGTTTCTTGTTATAGTTTTCCTGGCTACTGCCAATATTGCCCAAAGTAAGGAATGTTTAACTTTTTTTACACAACCAGGTATGGGTGCATTGAAGAGTACTAATGATTTGGTCAAAATAAAATTATCTGTGAATATTGCTTGTAGAAGTTCTTTAATATTTTCACAAAATGCACTTAAAGCAGGGCAGTCATAAAACATAAGGTTCCAGTCAATGATTGTGTTAGACTTACATCTGTTGCAAATATTTATTTCACCATTAATTTTGTTCATTAGTTGAGGAGTGTAGAAGGATCTATATAAAAATCTCCAGGAATATATTTTCCATTTAAGTGAAAGTATTGTTTTCCCTGCAGATTCTAATATATTTGTTTTATTTAGATCCCTTGGAAGTGTGTTATTAACTGTATAAAAATGGATCCATGGGGTTAGTCCGAATGTCAGAGCCTGTCATAGCGAACCTGCACAGCAGAACACTTCACCAACAGGTAACAACAACAACTTTAACTTGATTTCATGGCTAGCTGATACATCATTTTTTGGCGCCCATACAAACTTTGTTAATGTCGATAGAGGTGCCGCCACAGAAGTCTCTAGTATTACAACCGACTTGAAAGAGTTTGATAAACTGTTGGTAAAATTGAGGAAAACTCAACTTGAAGTTTCCTATTTTAAGGAGTGTTTGAGAAATAAAACTGTGCCTAAAGGGCTTCGGCGTTGGCAGTATCCAACTGGGCTTGAGCCTAATTCACAATTTCATTTAGAAATTATTGCACTGTTCGATCGTCAAGGGTTTGAACTAATAGAGCTTATGTGCAAACACTACGCGATTGCCGTTGAGGCATTGACTGAAGTTGTTGGTGAATTAGATAGGAAAATTAGGTTGAACATTGAGTTTGCTCGTTATAAGTACGAGTATAATCGTATTTTCACCAGTATTGACATATATTTAAATAAATTGAAGCAAAACAAGGTCAAAAAGTTGGATAGGGATTTAAAAGCCTACCACGAAGGTACAGCTTACCCTAAACCTTCTGTTTCCCAGGTTGGGTATAAAGCTAACAATGTCAGTCATGCTAGACCAGAGAACTTTAATGACTATGTTCCAGGGAACAACAACAATGAAAGAGATCAGTTACTTGATAATGAGTCATCTCAGAACGGTCTAAGTGAACCAAGTTACAGTAACACTGTGTCTAACCAGACTGGTACCACATCCGGCCATTACAATCTGAGATCCAACAACCCTAATTTTTTAGGGGCAAGGCAGAAGCAGCAACAACCAGTACATGTGAATCAAAAAGGAAACAGAAGAACAATTGAACTGTGACGTGGTAACACTGTCACCTAGGTCGAATAACGACATTGTGTTCAATGTTAGTAACTTGTTTGATATAGGGAAATCTAGTAACCTAGTTTGTATTGACGAGGGTATGTTTGACCTTCCTATTGACTGTCTAGCTAATGTTGAAGAAAACACAACCTTTGAGGAAGGTGACTTGGTTCATAAGGGACCAGTGTTACTCGTCAACGATAGGGGTGACTTCACTGTGTATAACTTTTCACAAGTGGACATTCCACCTGAAGTGGTGAATTTACTTTCTAAAGGTAATACTTATGTCCCACCTAGAAAATTGGATTTAGTCAAGACTATCATCGATTTAAAGTTATACACTAGAAAACTTAACTTTAGAGTTATGTTTGGTGAATCACCCCAAGGTGAAGCTAGCCAGTTTTACATTCCTAGCACATTTAATCCACCGCTTAACCCTTTGATAAAAGTCTTTGAACAGTTTTGTGAACTTGACATCCAGAACTTAGTGCAGTCTGCCCACCTAGACATCCCTAATTACAGAAACATTGTGATTTGCAGAAGGAAAGGGATAGTTTAAACTTTGTCAAATTTAACAACATAAGAATATGTAAACCTGACAAAGGGGGGAGGGGTAGTGATTTTTGATCAACTAGACTATGTTAATAGGATGAAGACCCTGGTTAAACTCTGAGTCCTATGATGCAAGTTCCCGTTCTGAGACTAATAAAGCATATAACAGTATTAAGAATGTGCTTGAAGACTTATATATTGAAGATAGGATTACTCGAGAAATGTATAACTACATGGCTACTAGTTTCCCAAGGTTTCCCTTGCCTTTTCGGGATCCCCAAAATTCATAAAAGCATAGAAAATCCGCCTATGCGACCTTTGGTAGATAGTAGGGGATCCCCCACTTATCCTTGTGCAAAGGTTGTTGACTATATTCTGCAAAAATACTTGGTTAAGTTAAAACAAATTTGTAAAGACTCGTGGACGTTTCTCAGTAACATCAATGCACTTGAATATAAATCTGATTACAACTTTTTAACCATAGATGTAAAGGATTTATATACATGTATCCCCCATGCTATAGCAATAGAATGGGTAGGAGAAATGTTGAGACTACTCGATTGCCCCACTGACGACATCTCACTTGTTGAGGAATTGTTGGATTTGATTCTCAACAACAATTTCTTTGTGTTTGAAGGTGATTTTTACCTTCAAAAAGTAGGTGTCGCCATGGGTTCACCTTGTGGGGCTAGCGTGGCCATCATGGTCATGGCATTTTGGGAACATAAGTTTGTATTGAACAACAACGAGTTTAAGGATAACATTGTATTTTATACTCGCTTTCTTGACGATATTTTTATCTTATTGGATGGTAACTTATTAGTTGGTGAAACATTGGTGGAATATCTTAATTCAACTACATTGTTCTTAGAATTTACATTTAATTTTGATGTCACTGCAATTGACTATTTAGACATAACTTTGACTAAGGACACATTGTCGAGTAGATTTGTTTCATCAATCCATAGAAAGAAAACATATTGCAACTCTGTGTTACACTATACGAGTTGCCACCCGTCCCACCAGAAACGTGCTATTATAAAAGGACAGTTAGTCCGAGCAGCACGTATAACTACACTGGATGGTGTTTTTGATCAAGAATGTTTATTCATTAAGGAAATGTTTCTGTCTAGAGGTTACCCATTACATCTCATTAATGAATTAATTCATGAGGTAACACATAACGACATATTTCTGTTTATGTACCATTGTTGAACAATAGAATTAATGATTCCCTGGTAGTTACTGTGTCTCCTAATACTGAATTGGAGCAGCATTTAGAACAACATTCAAGTTTGGATAGGTTTAACACTTCTTTCATTACTACCTATAACATAAACAGCAATGCCTGTTTTAAAATATTAAGAAAAAACTGGGACATCTTTAAAGGTGACACGAATGTTTTCACAAAGGTAGGGGAGCAACCAGCAGCAATATACAGAAAAGGTAGGAACCTTAAGAACTATTGTGAAGGGATTAGATTTAACTCTGTTAGAACCCCAGGCATGTACAGATGCCAAGCCTGTAACTATTGTGGGTTTATCTTGGAATCCAATAGATTCTCGGTGAATAATTCATCTTATAACTTGAAACTGAGAAACAACTGTAACTCTAAGATGGTTGTTTACCTTGCTGTGTGCCAGTTTTGCCCAGCTTTCTATGTGGGCAAAACTGAAAGAAAGCTTCGTGAGCGTGTATACGAACATCTTTACGCAATTAGGAAACATAAATTAGAAAATGCCCTAGCGAAACACATAAATTTATTTCCTGGGCATTCATTTAAATTTATCATTATAGACCAAGTTTATGCTAACCCAAGAGGTGGTCCCGACTCTTTAAAATTAGATGAGTTAGAACTTTCCTGGCAAGTTAGGCTCAATGCATACAACCAGCCTGGCTTGAATGAGGGCTGTGTGCTAAGTAGTATACTGAAACTCAGAAGTTTAAAGCGTTAAGTTAATTTACTTCGTGAAATTTGCAACACGAAGATAGGATAGGAATTATAATAATTGCATTTTTATAATTATTTTTGTAGTTTAGTATAAATGATTTCATTTAATGTTTATATAGTACACAGTTGAGAAGAAAAAAGTTCAAGTATTCCTGTGTTTTTAAATGGATTTTGTCTGTATTAATTAGGGGTGGTGACTATGTGTATGTATAAATAATTAATTAATTAACGTATTCCATTTTGGATTGGTTGAATATTTTTTCTAACATGTATTTAAATGTAAGTTGAAATGTAATGTATTGTCTGAAGAAGTTTATGATTTAACATAAACGAAAAGCGCTTTATTTTATACCAGTGGTTTCAGTGTGTGCCTTCTTTCACTCTTTCCAGTACTTTGTGGTTTGATGAATAAAGTATCGACATTGCTTTTATTACTTTTTATGCCCAGTTAACGTATGTATGACACACATCATGAGGAGGTGATGCAAGCAGGTCACACCCACTCAGGGTCCTTCCAATCACAGTAAAGGTCACCCCCAAAAATGATTGGGCCCCTTAGACACACACCCACATTTTGAGTATAAAGAGATGTGATAGCACCAGGTTTAAATTCACTGGAACAAAGCTTTGGCTGGCTTTATTAAAGAACACTTTTAGAAAGAATATTGGACTGTCTGCATGTTTTGTCTACTTATTTTGTCTCCTAAGATTTGTCTATTGAGATATGTCTACTGAGTTTACGTCTACTGAGATTTTTGTCTACTGAGTTCTGTCTCACTAGGATCCTTGCCCTAACAGCACAGGGTCCCCTCCACTGTGAATTTGTCTGGTCTCAGCCAGCCACTGTTAGCTCAATTCAACCTTATAGCTTATCTCCACATCTACGCTAAAGGAGTATTTCCAGGATTTACATGATGGAGGTTTGGACAACCAGAAATATAGACTCAGCCTTGCTAAGCCTGACTCTGTGCTGGGCTGTTTTTACTGTCTTGTAAAAAAAGTACTGAGCTGTACAGTAGCCTAAGTGCAGACATCTTACACATATTTCTTTTTTTTAAACAATTTTATTGATTTTAAAGAAGTAAATATAAACAATTACATGTTCTTTTAACATAAGTATATTTACAATTCAAAAAGTGTTCACATAAGCATTCACATAACAATGTTTAACAAATAAAACTAAAACTATATACAAAGACATCCATTGAATATCATTAAGTTGCCTATTATTTGATTATTCCATATATATAACAGGTAGAGAGGTTGAAATTTGATTTATATGATATCATTGTCAATCTCTTTTCAACAAATTCTGCAGATTAACCCATATATGATAGTTGTAAGTTTTTCTAGATGTTCTAGATGTCATAGTTGCAATCTGCAATTGACAAACTTACATTAGAATTTTCTTAAAATCATTATAGGAAGGAGGGAATACAGATATCCAGTTTCTTGTTATAGTTTTCCTGGCTACTGCCAATATTGCCCAAAGTAAGGAATGTTTAACTTTTTTTACACAACCAGGTATGGGTGCATTGAAGAGTACTAATGATTTGGTCAAAATAAAATTATCTGTGAATATTGCTTGTAGAAGTTCTTTAATATTTTCACAAAATGCACTTAAAGCAGGGCAGTCATAAAACATAAGGTTCCAGTCAATGATTGTGTTAGACTTACATCTGTTGCAAATATTTATTTCACCATTAATTTTGTTCATTAGTTGAGGAGTGTAGAAGGATCTATATAAAAATCTCCAGGAATATATTTTCCATTTAAGTGAAAGTATTGTTTTCCCTGCAGATTCTAATATATTTGTTTTATTTAGATCCCTTGGAAGTGTGTTATTAACTGTATAAAAATAGATCCATGGGGTTAGTCCGAATGTCAGAGCCTGTCATAGCGAACCTGCACAGCAGAACACTTCACCAACAGGTAACAACAACAACTTTAACTTGATTTCATGGCTAGCTGATACATCATTTTTTGGCCATACAAACTTTGTTAATGTCGATAGAGGTGCATACAGAAGTCTCTAGTATTACAACCGACTTGAAAGAGTTTGATAAACTGTTGGTAAAATTGAGGAAAACTCAACTTGAAGTTTCCTATTTTAAGGAGTGTTTGAGAAATAAAACTGTGCCTAAAGGGCTTCGGCGTTGGCAGTATCCAACTGGGCTTGAGCCTAATTCACAATTTCATTTAGAAATTATTGCACTGTTCGATCGTCAAGGGTTTGAACTAATAGAGCTTATGTGCAAACACTACGCGATTGCCGTTGAGGCATTGACTGAAGTTGTTGGTGAATTAGATAGGAAAATTAGGTTGAACATTGAGTTTGCTCGTTATAAATGCAGTATAATCGTATTTTCACCAGTATTGACATGTATTTAAATAAATTGAAGCAAAACAAGGTCAAAAAGTTGGATAGGTATTTAAAAGCCTACCACGAAGGTACAGCTTACCCTAAACCTTCTGTTTCCCAGGTTGGGTATAAAGCTAACAATGTCAGTCATGCTAGACCAGAGAACTTTAATGACTATGTTCCAGGGAACAACAACAATGAAAGAGATCAGTTACTTGATAATGAGTCATCTCAGAACGGTCTAAGTGAACCAAGTTACAGTAACACTGTGTCTAACCAGACTGGTACCACATCCGGCCATTACAATCTGAGATCCAACAACCCTAATTTTTTAGGGGCAAGGCAGAAGCAGCAACAACCAGTACATGTGAATCAAAAAAGGAAACAGAAGAACAATTGAACTGTGACGTGGTAACACTGTCACCTAGGTCGAATAACGACATTGTGTTCAATGTTAGTAACTTGTTTGATATAGGGAAATCTAGTAACCTAGTTTGTATTGACGAGGGTATGTTTGACCTTCCTATTGACTGTCTAGCTAATGTTGAAGAAAACACAACCTTTGAGGAAGGTGACTTGGTTCATAAGGGACCAGTGTTACTCGTCAACGATAGGGGTGACTTCACTGTGTATAACTTTTCACAAGTGGACATTCCACCTGAAGTGGTGAATTTACTTTCTAAAGGTAATACTTATGTCCCACCTAGAAAATTGGATTTAGTCAAGACTATCATCAATTTAAAGTTATACACTAGAAAACGTAACTTTAGAGTTATGTTTGGTGAATCCCCCCAAGGTGAAGCTAGCCAGTTTTACATTCCTAGCACATTTAATCCACCGCTTAACCCTTTGATAAAAGTCTTTGAACAGTTTTGTGAACTTGACATCCGGAACTTAGTGCAGTCTGCCCACCTAGACGTCCCTAACTTACAGAAACATTGTGATTTGCAGAAGGAAAGGGATAGTTTAAACTTTGTCAAATTTAACAACATAAGAATATGTAAACCTGACAAAGGGGGGAGGGGTAGTGATTTTTGATCAACTAGACTATGTTAATAGGATGAAGACCCTGTTAAACTCTGAGTCCTATGATGCAAGTTCCCGTTCTGAGACTAATAAAGCATATAACAGTATTAAGAATGTGCTTGAAGACTTATATATTGAAGATAGGATTACTCGAGAAATGTATAACTACATGGCTACTAGTTTCCCAAGGTTTCCCTTGCCTTTTCAGGATCCCCAAAATTCATAAAAGCATAGAAAATCCACCTATGCGACCTTTGGTAGATAGTAGGGGATCCCCCACTTATCCTTGTGCAAAGGTTGTTGACTATATTCTGCAAAAATACTTGGTTAAGTTAAAACAAATTTGTAAAGACTCGTGGACGTTTCTCAGTAACATCAATGCACTTGAATATAAATCTGATTACAACTTTTTAACCATAGATGTAAAGGATTTATATACATGTATCCCCCATGCTATAGCAATAGAATGGGTAGGAGAAATGTTGAGACTACTCGATTGCCCCACTGACGACATCTCACTTGTTGAGGAATTGTTGGATTTGATTCTCAACAACAATTTCTTTGTGTTTGAAGGTGATTTTTACCTTCAAAAAGTAGGTGTCGCCATGGGTTCACCTTGTGGGGCTAGCGTGGCCAACATGGTCATGGCATTTTGGGAACATAAGTTTGTATTGAACAACAACGAGTTTAAGGATAACATTGTATTTTATACTCGCTTTCTTGACGATATTTTTATCTTATTGGATGGTAACTTATTAGTTGGTGAAACATTGGTGGAATATCTTAATTCAACTACATTGTTCTTAGAATTTACATTTAATTTTGATGTCACTGCAATTGACTATTTAGACATAACTTTGACTAAGGACACATTGTCGAGTAGATTTGTTTCATCAATCCATAGAAAGAAAACATATTGCAACTCTATGTTACACTATACGAGTTGCCACCCGTCCCACCAGAAACGTGCTATTATAAAAGGACAGTTAGTCCGAGCAGCACGTATAACTACACTGGATGGTGTTTTTGATCAAGAATGTTTATTCATTAAGGAAATGTTTCTGTCTAGAGGTTACCCATTACATCTCATTAATGAATTAATTCATGAGGTAACACATAAACGACATATTTCTGTTTATGTACCATTGTTGAACAATAGAATTAATGATTCCCTGGTAGTTACTGTGTCTCCTAATACTGAATTGGAGCAGCATTTAGAACAACATTCAAGTTTGGATAGGTTTAACACTTCTTTCATTACTACCTATAACATAAACAGCAATGCCTGTTTTAAAATATTAAGAAAAAACTGGGACATCTTTAAAGGTGACACGAATGTTTTCACAAAGGTAGGGGAGCAACCAGCAGTAATATACAGAAAAGGTAGGAACCTTAAGAACTATTGTGAAGGGATTAGATTTAACTCTGTTAGAACCCCAGGCATGTACAGATGCCAAGCCTGTAACTATTGTGGGTTTATCTTGGAATCCAATAGATTCTCGGTGAATAATTCATCTTATAACTTGAAACTGAGAAACAACTGTAACTCTAAGATGGTTGTTTACCTTGCTGTGTGCCAGTTTTGCCCAGCTTTCTATGTGGGCAAAACTGAAAGAAAGCTTCGTGAACGTGTATACGAACATCTTTACGCAATTAGGAAACATAAATTAGAAAATGCCCTAGCGAAACACATAAATTTATTTCCTGGGCATTCATTTAAATTTATCATTATAGACCAAGTTTATGCTAACCCAAGAGGTGGTCCCGACTCTTTAAAATTAGATGAGTTAGAACTTTCCTGGCAAGTTAGGCTCAATGCATACAACCAGCCTGGCTTGAATGAGGGCTGTGTGCTAAGTAGTATACTGAAACTCAGAAGTTTAAAGCGTTAAGTTAATTTACTTCGTGAAATTTGCAACACGAAGATAGGATAGGAATTATAATAATTGCATTTTTATAATTATTTTTGTAGTTTAGTATAAATGATTTCATTTAATGTTTATATAGTACACAGTTGAGAAGAAAAAAGTTCAAGTATTCCTGTGTTTTTAAATGGATTTTGTCTGTATTAATTAGGGGGTGGTGACTATGTGTATGTATAAATAATTAATTAATTAACGTATTCCATTTTGGATTGGTTGAATATTTTTTCTAACATGTATTTAAATGTAAGTTGAAATGTAATGTATTGTCTGAAGAAGTTTATGATTTAACATAAACGAAAAGCGCTTTATTTTATACCAGTGGTTTCAGTGTGTGCCTTCTTTCACTCTTTCCAGTACTTTGTGGTTTGATGAATAAAGTATCGACATTGCTTTTATTACTTTTTATGCCCAGTTAACGTATGTATGACACACATCATGAGGAGGTGATGCAAGCAGGTCACACCCACTCAGGGTCCTTCCAATCACAGTAAAGGTCACCCCCAAAAATGATTGGGCCCCTTAGACACACCCCCACTTTTTGAGTATAAAGAGATGTGATAGCACCAGGTTTAAATTCACTGGAACAAAGCTTTGGCTGGCTTTATTAAAGAACACTTTTAGAAAGAATATTGGACTGTCTGCATGTTTTGTCTACTTATTTTGTCTCCTAAGATTTGTCTATTGAGATATGTCTACTGAGTTTATGTCTACTGAGATTTTTGGCTACTGAGTTCTGTCTCACTAGGATCCTTGCCCTAACAGCACAGGGTCCCCTCCACTGTGAATTTGTCTGGTCTCAGCCAGCCACTGTTAGCTCAATTCAACCTTATAGCTTATCTCCACATCTACGCTAAAGGAGTATTTCCAGGCTTTACATGATGGAGGTTTGGACAACCAGAAATATAGACTCAGCCTTGCTAAGCCTGACTCTGTGCTGGGCTGTTTTTACTGTCTTGTAAAAAAAGTACTGAGCTGTACAGTAGCCTAAGTGCAGACATCTTACACATATTTCTTTTTTTAAACAATTTTATTGATTTTAAAGAAGTAAATATAAACAATTACATGTTCTTTTAACATAAGGATATTTACAATTCAAAAAGTGTTCACATAAGCATTCACATAACAATGTTTAACAAATAAAACTAAAACTATATACAAAGACATCCATTGAATATCATTAAGTTGCCTATTATTTGATTATTCCATATATATAACCCGTAGAGAGGTTGAAATTTGATTCATATGATATCATTGTCAATCTCTTTTCAACAAATTCTGTAGATTAACTCATATATGATAGTTGTAAGTTTTTCTAGATGTTCTAGATGTCATAGTTGCAGTATGCAATTGACAAACTCACATTAGAATTTTCTTAAAATCATTATAGGAAGGAGGGGATTCAGATATCCAGTTTCTTGTTATAGTTTTCCTGGCTACTGCCAATATTGCCCAAAGTAAGGAATGTTTAACTTTTTTTACACAACCAGGTATGGGTGCATTGAAGAGTACTAATGATTTGGTCAAAATAAAATTATCTGTGAATATTGCTTGTAGAAGTTCTTTAATATTTTCACAAAATGCACTTAAAGCAGGGCAGTCATAAAACATAAGGTTCCAGTCAATGATTGTGTTAGACTTACATCTGTTGCAAATATTTATTTCACCATTAATTTTGTTCATTAGTTGAGGAGTGTAGAAGGATCTATATAAAAATCTCCAGGAATATATTTTCCATTTAAGTGAAAGTATTGTTTTCCCTGCAGATTCTAATATATTTCTTTTATTTAGATCCCTTGGAAGTGTGTTATTAACTGTATAAAAATGGATCCAGAAATTAGCAGGACAACAATATTTTTCTTCCCTGATAAGTCTGTATATAAATGCCATGTTGTCTGAATAAGTTTGTTTATGTTGAATAACTGAATTAAAGAAATCTAGCAGTATACTAGTGACCTGTTTATTAGCAGAAGTGATTGGGTTCATCTTATTTTGCAAGAATAGTCTGAGGGATTGTATGTTAAGCCATATGGAGTTGTCTAACTGATATTCACTTATTATCTGATCTGCATCATTCACCCTATCATCTGTAATAAGTTGAAACCAATACAAAAGACCTTTTTGTTTAAGCAAGGTCATTTTATCTATATCTGAGGATTGTAAGGATTCTTGAGTAAAGGCTATCGGGAAAATTGTAAAAAAAAGTTCCTTGTACTTAGCGTGTTTAAATATAAAGTTTCTAAAATGTATCAGTATGTTGTGTAAGTAGCTAAATTAATGTTTGGGTATGCTGTGTAACATGAAGTAATCTTTAAGTATCCATAATATTAAGTTATTTATAAATTCTAATTTGTATGGCTGTGGTTTCGATATTAATAGCATAGCTGAGGATTCCCAGAATATTTTCCATTTGGCCTGATATGGTGTATCTAAAAGTTGTGCTGTGGACCTAATAATAGCTGCATTAGAATAAAGGTTCAAATCAGGAAAGGCTATGCCCCCATTGTTCCAACTGCGAAGGTGATGTTTAAGTGCTATTCTAGGTTTCCTGGGAAACCAAAAAAAACTTTAATAACAGAGAATTGATCTTATTAATGAAAACTTTACTGGGAAGTATTAAAATAGATTGTATAATATAGAGAATTTTAGGAAGGATTATAATTTTAATGATAGTTAACCTTTCCTCAGTTGTAATATAATTGTATTCCATTTTGTTAATAAAGTTTGAATATTTACATAACATCTATTATAATTTAGTTTTGTGATTAATTTAATATCTTTAGCAAGAATGATGCCTAAATATGTAATTTGATCTGTAATGTATTTGTTAGTGTCTTTGTTAAAGTTTCTCTTATTATTGTTTAAATAGACAGGTAGGAACTTAGTTTTATTATCGTTGAATGTCAGTCCAGATATAAATTGAAATGTGTTAACAGCTTCAAATAAGGCTGTTATGGAAAAATTATCTCCTTTAGTAGTGATGAGCACATCATCAGTAAATAACTGAATTTTAGAAGTTATTTCGTCACTAATTTCCAAACCTTCTATGTTTTTATTTCCTCGTACATCATTAGCCCATGGTTCCATTATGAGAGTAAACAATAAGGGAGATAAGGGACAGCCCCCTTGTTTTGTTCCTTTAGTGATGGGTATTTGAGTCGATATAGGTTCATAGGTTCATAGGTTGGTACTAGGCTATCAGCCCTAGGGCCTATACAAGCCTAGCCATAACAATTCCCTGGCTATTTCTTCCCACACTATTTACTTCCCTGGACCCCTGTCTAGCAGGGCGACTGACGTGATCCCCGGGGCGAATTTCCTTTCTCCCATCCAATCGTCAAGGTTCCTTTTGAAGAGGACCAAAGAGGCACTCTGCTTGACATGCATGAGCAATCTATTCCAGTGTCTGGGGAGTCTCTGGGTCAGGAACCTATCCCCCCAGCATGTTTTGTTTATTGTGATGACAAGGTTTAGATCCCTGGAGCATGTGGCTCTGAGGGATTGGGATTTCTTTAAGTGTAGCATGTCCAACAGCTCTGGGTTTGACATGGCCTTGTATGTTAAGCAAAGATCTCCTCTGAGTAGACGATATGCTACAGAGTATAGCTGGAGTTTTTTAGATGGTCAGCATAGGGCATCTGCTTTAGGCCTGTGATTCTTTCAGTGAGGTATTTCTGCTGCCTTTCTAGCTGTTTCAGATGCCTTGTGAGGTACATACCAAACAGGGCATTGTACTTTATAATGGGTCTAATGAGGGATGAGTACAGTGGGACAATGACCTCCTTTTTTCTGGATGAAAAGCCCTTAGTGATGAGGTGTGCCACATAGAAGGATTTCCTGACTGTTGTGGCGATGTGGTTATCGAAGGTGAGACCACTTGATCCAATTTTGATATAAGCCAGAGTGCCTTTGCAAAGATGTAATAGTAAATTAATAAAATTATCTGAAAAGTTTAAACATTGTAATAATGTGAATAGATAATCCCAATTTATTGAATCAAATGCTAAGTTAATGTCAAGACTAACCAGAGACAAGTTTTTTCTTTCTGTGTGAATAATCAATTAAAATAAGAGACCGTTTGATGTTATCATATGTACGTCTATTAGTTACAAAACCTGTTTGGTCATCATTAATTAACTGGGGTAAGAAGTTTTTTAGTCTATCAGCATAGATGTTCATAAACATTGTGTAATCAATATTTAGAAGAGTTATGGGCCTATATGATGTGCATAATGTAGGGTCCTTACTAGATTTAAGACTGGGCGAAATAAAAATATATTTCCAGGATGGGGGCAAAATAATGCCATTCTGGGCTTTATGGAATACATTATGTAGTAAAGAAATAACTGTTTTAGGCATGATTTTATACAATTCAGGTATGATGCCATCATTGCCTGGTGCTTTGTTCTGTTTAAGTTTGTTAATTTGAGTTTGTATGTCCGGTAAAGATATCTGTTTATCTATGATTTCTGACTGTTGTTTGTTGAGTGTGACATACAGGTTTTTTTAATGTATTGTTTTATCTTATCTAATGGCTGAATGATCTGAGATGTTTGATTTATCGTGTGAAATGATGTCTAAATTCATCAGTTATGTCATGTATATTATAAACCTTTTTCTTTTTTCTAGACGAATATATTTCTTTAATATGATTATGTTTGTTGATTCTTTTTGTTTTATTTGTAAGATTAGTTAAATGTTTTGGGTTTATTGAATAGGCTAGGAATTTAAATTTCTCTAAGGAAATCATAGCCTTATGATATAAGATTGCACTATATTCTTCCTTAGTTTTATTTATTTCATCTCTAATATTTTCAGATATGAATTTGTCATTCATTTTAAGATGCAATCTATCTAATTTGTCTTGTATTTTTTTAAGTCTTCGTACCAGGACTTCCTTTTGTTATAATACCATTTATTTATTTGTCTGTATAAGTAAGCTTTTAATACATCCCATACATAAATGTCATGAGAGTTGGATGTTTGATTGAATTTTATATAATTTTGTGTTTCTTCTTCAAAAAATGTTTGAAATTTTTTTAATTGTGTTATATATGTAGGTATTCTTTTTATATGAGTCATTGGGTGTCATTTAAATAAAGCTCAAATATAATTGTATTATGATCTGAAATAGGGCAAGACACAATCTTGGTGTTTTTTAAATCATTTATTATTTGTGTGGATATGATTCCCCTATCTATTCTAGAGTATGATTTCAATCTATTAGAATAGAATGTAAATTGAGGTGAGCTCAGGTCTGTGTAGTCATGAATATCTTTTAGATGATATGTATCCATGAATTGTATTAGTTGTTTAGCTTGTGAGGATATTTTCCTTTTTCCTGAAGTGCTAGAGTCCTTTTCATTTAAAACACAGTTAAAATCCCCTGCCATAATAATATTACCCTGATATTGAGATACAGTTTGGTTCAGTTGTTGTTTAATAGTGCTGGTTCCAATACCCGGTAACCAATAATTGTTTACTAAAGTGAAAATGTTTGTATTTATTTTAATTGTCACCAAGCACAACATCCCTTTCTCATCTTGATAATATTTAATAATTCTAGGTAAAGGGAGAGTTTAATTCCAGAGAATTGCGACTCCTCTTTTCTTTTTAGAATGTTCATAACTGGCAAGGACTATATATTTATTAATATTTAAAAAGTTGATATTTGCTTTTAAAAGATATGTTTCTTATAGAAATATTATGTTTGGTTTGTGTATATTTAAGTATTTAAGTAAATTGCCTCTTTTAATAGGGTTATTCAGACCATTTATGTTGATTGATAAACCTTTTAGTGAAGTCATAATATCTCTATAAACGGGTAAGAAATTCTTGTGATTTGTGTGTATCTTGATTATGTTTTATATAATCCTCTCCAAAATATTGTTATGTAAATTATAGTCTTTGTCTGTTACCATATGATATACTGTATGTGTTACACAATTCTTGCAATTTATAATTATATGCATTTGAATTAAGATGGATGCCAAGAAGAACTTATTAAGAAAATGGAATGTAGTGTAAATGTGATAAAAAATGGGGTAGCTACCCGCCTGGAGTTATAAACTCCTTGTCCCAGTGACATCTGTCACTCAGATCAACCCCCTACCCAGCAGCAGCAAAAAACAGTCTCCACTGTATATAAATGTGAGATAGGTAAAATAATAACTTTATATATATTTACATATTCATTAAAACAAGTCAAACAGATCTGTAATCAGTGTAACTCATCTGATATTACTTGTAACAAAATGTCATTTGGAATAAACCTCTAACTGTAGCAACTAAACATAACCTTCACTATATATGAATGCTAAATATACAAAATATTAACTCTATATATGATTGCATATTCATTAACACAGGTAAGGCATAGTTATAATCAGTGTAACTCATCAAGTATTGCTTAACCCGTTTCGTCATTCAGAAGTGACCTATAAACAACAGCAACAGAACATATCTTCTTTGTATATAAAAATTAAACAGATTAAATAATAACTTCATATGTGATTATATGTTCCTTAAAACTGGTCTGAAATCTATGAAAGCAGCATTCTGATATAGAAGCCTGTCAATTGAAGTTACTATTAGCCATTTAACACATATGCTATATGCTAGTGTAATATTTAAAACAAATCAATATGAGTATCATTAGAGTGAAAGGTCAGGTAACACCTTAAGCACTTGTGATAGAAAATGCCATCATGCATTAAGTGAGCTTATTTTAACCCATATTATTTTATATCTAGCTATCAGCCTCTGAATGGAAAATCAATTGTAATTTGTAATAAGATTAGTTTATCCTGTTAAGCAAGGCACAATATAAATAACATGAGATACATTAATTAAAAAATGCACACTTTTCCCTTTTTTTCCCTCCCCTCCCCTTCAGTTTACCATAAACATAAATAAAAATAAGATAATTGAAGATTTCTTTCTTGAGAATCAAACTGAGTCCAAATGGTGTAGTCAGTACGTTTAAAATACATTTTTAAAGTAAATACAACCTTTTCCAGTGTTTCTGATGCTTTTTCAATGAAATTACATGTACTGACTTCCTGGTTGAGCAGGTCAACTAGCTCTGACATCATCAAAATGCATCACGATGTTGTGGAGTTCATTTGAGAATGCAAAAAAAAGATTTTTAGTGAAAATAAGGTAGTTCATGAAGAAATAAGCTCGTGGACATCAAGCTCGAGCTTCACAAAGTCTCTGGAAGATGTTTTTACATCATTTTCAGTGAAAAAAATGCCAGAAATAACAAGTATGTAACTGTATTTAAAATGTATAGGGAAAGATCATATGAGTAACATATGCATGCTCCCCATAGCCTGCTCACACATGCACAGCTAGTTTGAACTATCCTTTACAAATAAACAGCACCACAGAACTCCAAATGTAGCAGAAAGTATTTTAAATAAATACATAGCCTTATTAATCCATTTTGTATTCACATGACAGAAAAAAAGTGCATTTAAAAGTGTATTTAAATCTGTAAAGGAGTTCACTTATGAATCATATAAAAATTTTAAGAGACTGTAAAATCATATTATCCCCACATGAATTCAACGTATATAAAGAAGTTTTAAATTAACCCCCAGGGCATAAAGTATATATATAAAAAAAAAAAACAGGGTTCAGTATGAATTACAGAGAATGATAATTGAATGTGTGGTGAGCTCTTATTTACTACTAACTATGTAGGTTTAATTGATCTGACTGTAAATAGTTAAAAAAGTAGGGATTATAAAGGGAATCTAGAATGTTTATATATGGGAAGTACTTATTTTACTGTCACAATGGCAGCATTTGTTTACCCTTCACTCTTAAGATATCTTTATAACCATACCCATAACTATATATTTACCATTAGTATACACTTTTACCTCAGTATAAGTAAAAATGAAATTATGTGCATACTTAAGGTCATGTGTGAATGGTATGAAAAATTGAAAAAGCAGGCTTACCTTGTAAGTGAAAAAAATCAACATATAATTAACACAGTGACAGTGTTTCCAGAAACATAACAAACTGCAAACATAGATATTTAAGTGACTTGTTTCTTAATCTTTTTTGTTTCTCCGAAGTCTTCCAAGTGGGATTAGAAGCCATTCTCTTAAGCGTGGGATTAGCCCATTCCATCTCTTCTATTTTTTCCAAGATCTTATGGACTTTTACTTAGTTCAGAGCTGATTCTAAGTCCTCAAACATTTTGGGACCTTCCGATGAGAATGTCTTCAGTTTCGCAGGGAACAAAAGGTGTGTTTTCACCTGTGCTTTCTTCAATTCTTTTATCAAAGGTAAGAATATTTTTCTTTTTGCTATAACTGCTGATGAATAATCATTGTCAAAACGTATTGTAGCTTCATTTAATTTAATTGGTGACTTGGACCAGGCAGTTTTTAACACTAATTCCTTGTCTGAGGATGAGAGGAATTTGACAATGATAGATCTAGGTTGCTTTTTGTTATCAGTATTCACTGTGGCAAGGGAATGATGTGCCCTCTCAATACCGAAGGACATAGCTTCAGTAAGATCAAGAGTCTTAGGTAACCAGGTATTGAGAAAGTTAGTCATGTTGTTTTCTTCTGTGCCTTCTGGTAGTCCAAATATTCTTAGGTTGCTGCATCTGGATCTGTTTTCTAGATCATCTAACTTATTTTGTAGAGAAGTGTTTTGTTTGAGTAAGAATTCCACATTGTTTTCATTTTCAATAATTCTCCCATCCATATCGGTCAGAGCTTCTTCAATACCTGTTATCTGTGGTTTTTGTTGTAACAAGTCTTGGTGAAGTAAATCCATTTGTTTGGTAGTTTTTTCCTTGAAATTATCTATTTTCATATCCAGCTTATCAATTTTTGTAGTAAGATCCTGTATATTTGTTATCAAAGTCTGAATCTCTCTTTTGAGGCTGGATCTTGGTTGCTGGATTTAGTGAAACTCATGATGAATTCTTTCAGATGAGGAGAAATTATCCAGGAATAATTTGACAAGAAAATCTGCCTTTTTTGTTTTTAACTAGATATTATTGTAGATGAAGTTGAGTTCTTTCAAATCATATATAAAGTTATTTTCAGTTTTTAGTTTGAAGGCAGAATTCCTGTCAGAATAATATTTCTTTAGTGGAGCTGTTGAAATCTGCTGCTACTCAGAGCCCATCTTGGCCACACACCCCCCTTACATATATTTCTAATATGCACAGAATTACTTATACAAACTCATTTTACTGAACTCCAGTGATATGATTTACTTTCTAGTCTGCACGTATGATGGTAAATAAAAACTACAATGATCTATTTGTAGTATTAATTAGAAAGAGGTGCAAACTGTTGAGCAAATTTCATTTGATTACTTTGTCTGGTCATAGGTATGTTTTTCAACCATAAAAAAACAACAAATCTTTTAAATGTGGACTGAAATCAAGAAAAAAATTAAAATGAATTTGACTTTTGTAGAATATCTTAAAGGCTGCCACTCAGACTGAATGTCTGCGCATTGTTTACACTACGCTTAAATATCGCTATATAAAATTATATGCAAGCTGTTCGCACCAATGTAAAAGTAACTTCTGTCTGTATAAGATTTTCTAGAAACTATTTTTCACTAATTTAGAATGCTAACTACTAATTTGTATAATAACTTGAGTTTTTGTTTTTCTAGTGTGCATTTAGCGATGAATTTCTCTGGAATCTCTAAACCTGTTTAAGTCTAATCTTATATTTACTATCATGCTTTTGTGAAACATTATCAAAACAATTGCAAATATTTCTTAGTATATGTTTCTAATGGGAAGTTCCACCAGATTCCTTCTTAAATGAGGCTAGCCCAGTAGTGCTAGCACAGTCCAAAACATAAACCAAGGATATAAAATGTTTTAACAGAAAACAAGAAAATGTTAAAGTATAAGCACACAAAAAATGAGACAACTCACTGAGATCATAGGAACTATAAGGCATGCAAGTTTACAGAGGGACTAGTAACTTCTTGTCAGTGCCCACCCTTAGAATGTATTACTTGTTTTCAGAAGGGTAAAACTAGTCAGGCCAGAAAAGAATTCACTGATTTACATCCAGTTGTCAAGCTTCATCTTGAAGTATGCGGTGATGCCATTCTCTTTCACATGTAATGTTAATTAATTTCAGAGATGAGGTAAACACCGCGTTAGAAATCTGTTTCACCAGCATGCATTATTAATATGTTTGTGGAGATTAAAATCCTTAGCTTGAATGTTTGTGACGTGTTTGCCTTGTGTAGGTACAAAAGGTCAAGCAAGGTCGGGTCCTTAATGGCAAAGAATCCAAGACACATCTCCACATAGGAGCCTATAAGGTGCAGAGTACAGGGATAAGCCTTTAGGCCTGCAATGGTAGTTAAGGGTCTTTAAAACAGTAATTTTTTAGTTAGGTACTTCTGGGGCCTTTCTATATGTTTGATGTGTCTGGGTAAATGGAAATCAAAGTGGATATTGTACTCTATAATCAGTCTAACTATGACTGTGTATATACAAGAGATGCCTTTGGGTATTTGCTAGGCTAGATTAGCAGTTTAGCTTAGTAATACTACATGGTGGTAAGTGGAGAGAGAGATGTGAGCCAAGGAGCCAAGGCCCCAGATTGTTATGATATCTTGGAGTAGGTTGCTGGCTATAATACAAATTGCAGATGAGGACTGTTAACTGAATTAAATAATATTGCACTTCTTACATTTAATTTTAGGCCTTTTCAGTGTGCCATGTTTGTAATGACTGATTATTGCTCTACTCAGTCCATATCTAGGGGAGAATGAATAATATGAATCATACAATCATCTGCACATGGAGTTAGTCATAGGTGTAGGTTTACAGTTTGGAGGCAGAAGAAATACAAAATGAAAAGCAGGGTATTCCAGGGCTAAGTCCTAAGGCACATGACTAGTTAACTCCTTTTTTAAGGTGGCACCTTCTTCCTTGACTATATGTTTTCCTGATTTCTGTTAGAGTGTTATTGATTTTACCATGCATGGGCCAATCTTTAGGTCTTTTACTTACGTATTTACTTACGTGGGTATATTATATATATTACGTATTTACTTACGTGGGTATATTATATATATTACGTATTTACTTACGTGGGTATATTATATATATTACGTATTTACTTACGTGGGTATATTATATATATTACGTATTTACTTACGTGGGTATATTATATATATTACGTATTTACTTACGTGGGTATATTATATATATTACGTATTTACTTACGTGGGTATATTATATATATTACGTATTTACTTACGTGGGTATATTATATATATTACGTATTTACTTACGTGGGTATATTATATATATTACGTATTTACTTACGTGGGTATATTATATATATTACGTATTTACTTACGTGGGTATATTATATATATTACGTATTTACTTACATGGGTATATTATATATATTACGTATTTACTTACGTGGGTATATTATATATATTACGTAAATACTTACATGGGTGATGGAATCAAATGGCGTGCACAGATCCAAATATGGCGGATGAACTAAATAACCACTATCTACCAGTTCATGACATTTATAAAGAAGCATACTAAATTAAGTGGGCATGACGTATCCTTGACAAACCAAACTATTGAGGGTCTAGTCATAATAGATTTTCAATAATCATGATTGGGCTAGTGAGGCTGGAGCTATAAATCACACAGCTTGTTGTAGTACCTCCCTTATGAAGAGTCATTATATCACTAATTATCCCTGCACCATCTTCATCTTCATCATCGTCATTATCACCAACTCCTTTTAGCATTCTGTTTTCCACATAGGGTCAGGAAGTCACATCAACCCTAACCTCTCTTGATTCATTGCCGGTCTCCTATCTCTTCAACAGTCATATCTGACTGTTACAGGCCTCCCCTCATGCAGCCCACCCATTTCTTGGATGGACATCCTTGTTTTTTCTTTTCTTCTTCCTGTGTCTCTCGAGGCTTCTTCTTCAAATTATTTTCCTGCTTTCTTTCTCATGTGCATGTACCACCTTAATTTGCCCTCTTTTATCATCTATGCAATTCAGATGTTGTCATTTATTTGTCCGTTTCACAGGGTACTTCTATGCTATCTCAGCCAATTCATATGTCACCTCTAAATTTTTCAACAGCTCTGTCATCAGTCTAGGTTTCCGTGCCACACATAAGCACTGATTGCACTACTGTTTTGTCCACATTACTTTTCATCTTCTTTGACATTCTTCTGTCACACAATGCCCCCTCATAATCTGCCAGTTGACTGCAGCCCCTCGAATTCTAGCTTTGACATTGTCATTCACATTTTCCTTCTCCTCAGCCACGGCTCCTTAATACTTGAAGCTGTAAACCTGTTCCATGATTTTCCCTTCTATCTCAATTTTCAGCTTCTTTAGATTTTTCCCAATTTTCTACCATGACAACTGTCTTGCCAGTATTCAGTTTCATCCCATGTGCCTTCAATTTGCATTTGAGTCTCCTATCATTTGCTGAAGTTTCTGTTCAGAGTTTGTTTGTAGTGCCACGTTGTCTGCATACAATAGCTTAGTTGATCTGTCCTGTCCAGACTGCTTGCTAACCATCACTAAGACCCAAAGTGGGCTCACTGCTGAACCCCGTGTATACCTACTTGCACTGGTAACCCCACTGTTAATCTGAACACTGCTCATACTTGTGTCGTTGGTTCTTTGTACATAGCCTGCATTAATTCTACCAATATTACCACTTAGAAAAATTACCCAGTGGCTAAGCTTAAATTAATAAGTTTAGGAGGGGTTGAACAACAGCATGTTTGCACTATTTGTTAGGTATCCATGGCATATTGTCTAAGTCCAATAGTATAGTATTTTTGTTTTCTGAGGGCATCATTAGGACATGTTATTTGATTATCTTGGGGTTATAAGGGTGGGATTTGCAGAAAAGTGATGACTGTTTCTGGGGTAACATTAGCATTAAATGCATCTGCCAGTATGTTAGCTATGTCTTTAGAGTCAGACTGGGTGTTGCCATTTTGGATTAGTTCAGAATAGTCTTGTTTGCTATTTTTTTTTCTGATATAATTATCCTTGGTTTCAATTGCTAGTTTCAAGTCATATTTTGCTCTGATTTTCCTGATGGCAGTTTTTTGCACTTTGCTGTTTTTTTCTTCTTCTTTTGTTATTTCATTATAAGGTCTTTAATGTAGGTATCACTGTATTTGTTATAGGATTTTAGAATATTTTTCTTCTGTTATAAGAGAGATAGAGAGGTTTATTTTAAATGTTCCATTATATTTTGCTCTAGTGGGAACTACTTGAGCTATACAATTCTGCAAGCAGGGGTAGAAAACTGATTATTCTCAGTCCTTAAATTCAGAATTGTTCACTGTGGTAGCAATTGTGACTTTAAAGCAAATGTGACTAATTTATCTTCCGACTCATATTGACTCAATCAAGGCAGTTTTGGTGCATGTAAAAACACTGAAAAATGTTTACTGATACCACCTACAGTGAACATCCCAATTAATGTTTTTTCTTTTTTTTTTTTTTTAATTTTATTTATTTTGCAAGGGGACAGGGTGCCCTGCTCCCCCATGCACCCCATCAATTTAAATGTACCAACACCAGGGTCATACAGCACTGGAGAAAAATCAAACTCCACTGTTGCCAAATGTAGTCTCTGCAAGCATACTTTAATTATTTTGTGTAGCCTAAACTATCACCTGCAGCCTGATCTGCTCACTTTATCTTCTGATTTGACCAAAAATGGAGATAAAAAAGAAGTTCTGCTAGTAGGGACTTTGTTAGTAAAAATGAGGCCAAGACTTTTCCAACTACTAGTGTACTTGTTTACTGTTTGAGGGAATTCATATTTATTAGGTCTAAGAATCATTGGGCAAATCCAAATTTGAGGTATTAGGTACAGCAGTCAGTCAACCAATAATTAATATCATGTATCTCAACATTTTTTTGTTATGAGCAGTTCATTGAAGGCACCTAAGGATTTCTTGTGGTCATCCAGTCCAACAGCAGGCTATAAATTGATAATTTGTTTTGTTTAAGGTCATTTGAAGTTCAGTAAGTTTGATTTGTGGGTTTTGGGTGATCTGTCTAGTGGTGATATGACTTCTTACAAGTATGGAAATTCCCTTACAGTTTCCAGTTCATTATGAATGCATAAGTTCTAATCCTTGGTAACAAGGTGTGATGCCCTTGCACTGGCCCAGTAATCAAGGAGCCTCAATCCTCAACACTAGCATCAGTGAAGGATGTGCACATTGGGAGGATGACAAGTACACATACAGTAAAGTACAATTTCCCTTAAGAGCACACAGAAATCACAGTCAGTCTGGGGCTGGTTTCTCCCTCTCTCTCTCTAGATCCCCAATAAGACTCCTCACTGGCACAGCTATATGGGATAAGATCTCAGCCGAGTGTTCAAGCCAAAACCTCCGGAACCTCTCTGTCCAGCCAGTGCTTCATGTCCCTACCCAAGTAGCTGACACATGTGCGTGCACACACACACACACACACACACACACACACACACACACACACACACACACACACAGTGCTTCATGTCCCTACCCAAGTAGCTGACACATGTGCACACACACACACACACACACACACACACACACACACACACACACACACACACACACACACACACGGCCAAAGACAAATACAAAATGCACAGGCTTTCTCTGAGAGATAGCTCTTAAATTAATAATACACATTACTGCTGGTTTAGCTGGATGACATCACTATTTGACACCTCTGCCTTCAGTTCCCATGCTAACAGAAACTTAAAATGTTAGCACCTCTGCGTCAAAAATAATTCTCTCTTAGAAGTTTGCCTGGAACTGGAAGTTGTAAAACAGTTACACACTTTTACCTTTGAAACCTGTAATTATTTCTGTTTACAAACAATAGAAAGAATTTCTAGCTGCAGACATTTTGTCTCCTAACTGAGATAAACACCATTGTAAACAATTCACTTATTTTCTTAGAGTTTGCAAGTTAACTCTGTTCTTTTCCAGTAGGGTACATTCTTGAAGCTCAGCACATAACATACAGTTTAACATAACATATAGTTTTCTTACATTTGTAAGATAAGCATACAAACCATATTAGTATTCACAAATAACATAGAATTATTTACAAAATTCCAACTAGCTGGGCTGGCAGCATTCACAAAAGGTATTAACTGTTGTTGCACTGAGACCAAGTCTCAGTTACAACGCGTTCATGGATGAGTTCAAGTTGCACAGGTCATTAAGATCAGGCATATAGTATTAAGGCTTCAGGTAAGCAGAACAGCAACTTTAACATTGTCAGAATTTAGATTTGCTGTAATTTAACTATGTCTGCATATCTGGTAGTAGAACTTTTCTTAAAAAAATGAAACAAGATTCCAGCAAGGGCTTTGGCCAGTAAGCAGTGTTTGTCTACCATCTCACTCCAAGCTGACATGTCTTGACCAAAATTTGCTGATTATAGCTCCATAGCTAAACTGATGCTCCAGATCCAAAATCTAGATCTGATAAGTCAGAATAAATCTGTCTGAGCATCATATGTTGTGATTTATGAATACCAGGTATAACACGCTTAGGATGGCAACTTGAAGACAGTAAATAAGAATCTTGCAAACAGGCTATAAAGTCAAGTAACCGCAGAATGATCAACAGTTTTACTTACTGGGATATCAGAGATCCAATAGTGAAAAAGTCGTTGCTCCTCAAGTACTGCAGAGGATTGCATTAAGCTATGTCTTCCTCCTAGGCCATGCAGCAGTCATCCAAATATCTACACCACATATCAGTCAATAGCAAGAATACATTTCAGCCCAAGTCAAGTATAAACAGACTCAAACTACTGCATGAATAAATCAGCATTACAGGGAATGAAAGCTACTCCTGTAGTAATACCCCATAATTGTAAGTAACAGTTACCATGAAAATTAAATGATATCAGTACATCTTTTGAAAGCTTACTAAAGGATTGATTAAATAAATGGGCCAGTATCCAATGGTTTCCAGTACCACAGTATGTGAAATAGAAGTGTACACAAAATAAACATCTATGGTAGATATAAACCGCTGAATAAAACGACCAACGTTCCAACAATAAACAGAAAGCAGTTCCAATCAATTATTAAGAAAGTAGCCTTTATTCTTCACAGACAGCATAAAATTCAGTAAGGTTAGCGCTTTCATGGTTGAATCACACCACTTCATCAGACCATAAAAAAGCTGTCAAAAATACTTGTTAATATAGTGCTTCATAATATCAATTAACCTATCACAGTGTAGAACCATTTCCCTATTTAAAGGTACAGTGGACATATACTCTATATCCAATTATAAGAACTTATGTTCATACTAAAAAGCAAACTATCTATCTATATAAAAACATTTATATCATTTCTAAACAATCTACAATCTAAAAATAACCAAAAAGTAATAAAACTCATATATATATATATATATATATATATATATATATATATATATTTTTTTTTTTTTTTTTTTCAAGGATTATATAGGTCAGTAAAACAGTGCATACATTTCATATATATATTTTTTTAATTAATCAATATAGCATTCATATATATATATATATATATATATATATATATATATATATATATGTCCATAACATACAACTATAATCTTAATAACTCATTTAAAAAGACTCCTATTTTTTAAAATAGGTTTCATTGGTATTCTGTCATTTAGCCCCATGCCTCTGTCTTACCATGAAAATGAAATTATATCAGTACATCTTTCGAGAGCTTATTAAAGGATTGATTAAATAAATGGGCTAGTATCCAATGGTTTCCAATACCACAATATGTAAAATAAAAGTGTTCACAAAATAAACATCTGTGGTATATATACTATTACAGTTCCTTGTCTGTATCATGTATTAATTGAAATCTGGGTAGTCCCATGAATAAAAGCACAAAGCGAAGGCAGTAATGGCTTGAATCGAGTTCCCAAATATTCTGATATAGGTTCAGTTAGTGATGTCCTACATGGAATCATGGGGCAGACATATGTACTGTGTACTGTGTACTGTGGGACCAGATAAAGCAGCTGAAGTTGAGGATCTTTTATTGTCATTTAATTACTAAATACATTCAGTAGTGACACTATTAACAATATATTGTAAGAAAGCATTAATATGATATTAAATTAAGTACAGCATCTATAGGGAGTCCAAAGTAAATATATGGCCAGCAAACCGACACAACAACTCAATATAGAACTGGGATCCCACAGCACCTGTCATTATGTTTATAAGTGGTAATTGAACTGGGATCCCACATCACCGGTCACTATGTTTATAAGTGATAATAGAACTGGGATCCCACAGCACCGGTCACTATGTTTATAAGTGATAATAGAACTGGGATCCCACAGCACCGGTCACTATGTTTATAAGTGATCCCACAGCACTGGTCACTATGTCTATAAGTGATAATAGAACTGGGATCCCACAGCACCGGTCACTATGTTTATAAGTGATAATAGAACTGGGATCCCACAGCACCAGTCACTATGTTTATAGGTGATAATAGAACTGGGATCCCACAGCACCGGTCACTATGTTTATAAGTGATAATAGAACTGGGATCCCACAGCACTGGTCACTGTGTTTATAAGTGATAATAGAACTGGGATCCCACAGCACCAGTCACTATGTCTATAAGTGATAATAGAACTGGGATCCCACAGCACCGGTCACTATGTTTATAAGTGATAATAGAACTGGGATCCCACAGCACCGGTCATTATGTTTATAAGTGTTAATAGAACTGGGACCCCACAGCACCGGTCACTATGTTTATAAGTGATAATAAGGTCAGTATTAGTTTTTAACAGTGACAAGTTCTTTGTTATCATCCCTGGTGAGACTGCTGATCATATAACTAAATCCATCTGTTAGGAACATTGATAAAAGTTAAATATGACTACTGTCTTCTCCAAGACACCAGTCATGGGATGGTATGGAGCCTAGAAAGAAGAACATTGGAAATTAAAATTAATCACATCCAGATATTGAAAAAAATTATATCTCCAGTCACTGAGACAATCATTAAGATTAAGTTTCCAACAGGAAGATATTAAATGCATAGCAGTTTGAAGGTGAGATGTAAAACTGATGAGAATGGAGCTCAGCTCATTATTTAATAAACTTAGCTGAGAAGCAAACAGTTCACTTGAAGAAATACTGATAACTGAACTATTAAAGTCTTAATGGCACTCTATATTGTATGCTTCATGCAATTCAGTGAGGCATTTAAAATATTTCTTTATATACTCTGTTCTTCTTCCCACACCTTCTCTTAGATCTAATCAGGCAGTTGTTTATGCATTTATAGCAGTTACACAGGTATTTGAAACTTGAGGAACTGAACATCCTTTTCTATGTTCTCAGTTTGTGTTAACACCTGAATAAATGCCTATGACTGTACTAGCACTGGAAACAGAAGACCCAAATGTGCATAACATAGAGATCAGGGGAAAGGAAAAGACCAGTCACCAGTCACAAGTGGTGTCCTACAAGGCTCGGTCCTGGGACCCCTACTGTTCGGCATATACTTCTCAGAAGTACAGCCAAACACAGGAGGACTATGGTTAACCAAGTTCGCCAAGGACTGCAAACTGGGAGCCATTATTGACTCTCTTTCTTCGAGGCAGTCACCAAGGCCATAGACAAGGGAAAGATGGTTCACACAGCCTACCTTGACCTCGCCAAGGCTTTCAACATCATTCCCCACTCGGGTATTACAGAAAAACTCACCAGCCTGAACATAAACCCCTATGTCACGAGATGGGTTGCCAACTGTCTTATAGACAGAACTCACGCGGTAAGAATAGCGAGCTCCAGGTCCGACTCTAAACCAGTCACAAGTGGTGTCCTACAAGGCTCGATCCTGGGTCCCCTACTGTTTGGCATATACTTCTCAGAAGTACAGGCAAACACAGGAGGACTATGGTTAACCAAGTTCACCGATGACTGCAAACTGGGAGCCATAATTGACTCTCCGGCTGACACAGACATTCTCCAAAAGGGCCTTACTGAGACGGACATCTGGTGTCAAAGTCATGGTCTCAAGCTAAATGCCAAAAAATGCATAGTCATCCCGTTTGGGAAAAACAAAACACCCATGAATTACCAAATAGGTAGCAGCCTCCTTAATACAGAAGAGGTAATAAGAGATCTGGGGACCCAGGTAGATAGTAATCTCTCCTTTGACAATCATATTGCCAAAGCAGTTAGGAAATCCTTCTATGTAGCCCATCTAATTACTAACGGGTTCACATCTAGAAATAAAGAGGTTATAGTGCCCCTCTACTCATCACTCATCAGACCCATCATAGAGTACAATGCCCCATTTGGGATGTACCTCACAAGACACTTCCAACAGCTGGAAAGACCACAGAAGTACCTCACCATGAGGATTACTGGCCTCAAGCATATGTCCTATGCAGCCCGACTGGAAAAACTCCAGCTGTACTTAGTCGCATATCGCTTATTCAGAGGTGATCTCTGCCTGACTTACAAAGCCATGTCCAACTCAGAATTGATGGACATGCTCGACCTAAAGAAATCCAAGTCAGTGCGAGCCACTCGCTCTAGTGAGCTAAACTTCGCCACAACAATAAATAGAACATGCTGTAGGGATAGATTCCTGTCACAGAGACTCCCCATGCTTTGGAACAAAATTCCTAACTACATTAGGCAGAGCCCTTCACTAATAGTCTCCAAGAGAAATCTTGCCGAGTGGATGGGTAACAGAAAATACACCCCTGGGATCACTTCATTGGCTCTTCTTGACAGAGGCTCAGTTGATTAATCAATGGGGCGGCGAAAGCTGACACATTCTGGCTAGGCTTATAAATGCTCTCGGGCAGATAGCCTAGTACCTACCTATGAACCTATGAACCTAAGAAACCAGCTTTCTTGTGTTTAAAGTTGTATCTAATTCCCCTGAGGTGAGAAAGTTGATTACCTGCAAAATGTATACACATGTGATTTTATTTTTTTTATGTTTATTGAAAAACAAACAATTGCTTAAATTCAGCAAAGAGTAAGTTAGTTACATATGAAAAGGAATGAACATCCACATATACAGCAAATGAAAAGGCAAATAATGCTGTACAGTAGGTTAGGCTGACAATAGAAAAGAACAAAAGACAGAAATTCTATCAGTTTTGTGTAATAATGTCACAATAAATCATTAACTAGGGATCATGTCCTTTGAATGTCATGTGATAGTGATTTCTACTGAATTTACACCAGGACTATATGTTCCCATAGGGTTAGTGAACTAATGCCAGTATGGCCCCATATCATGATATGCTGGCAATGTCCTGAATCACGCATCTCTTACCAAAAGATTAATATACGTCTTTGTAATCAATTGTAACCCTGGTATTGAAAGGGAGCTTGGCAATTTCCATTCAGAGGCAGTGTAAAGTCTAGTTACAACAGACACTAGAAGGAACAGACCTTTTAGCTTTACTCTAACTAAACTGCTGAATATTTGATAATTGCTAAAATGTCCATATTTTTAAGTTAACGTATAGTTCCTTTTTTAATTCACACATATTTTGCATGCAATATTGACCATTTTGAAAATTAAATTCTGTACCTCTCATCTGTCCCTATTTTGGAAGAAAGTTCCTATTTTTAGACCTGATTTACCCATGCATGTGATGTTCCTGTATTTGGAAGTACATTTTCAAACATCTGTCACCATGTCACACAATTTTCTGAATTCACATCTTTACACATGATGTTTGACGATGTCTAGTATGCAGGTAACCACACTACATGACCATGCAGTTAACCACACTACACAACCAAAATAATAGTGAGATCAACAATTAGAGAATGAGGACAGACATCTTACATCTCCTTTATTCAGAAGCAGAAAAATAAATGACTTTGTGTGGGAAACATTGTCTCTCTGATAATGCACTTATATTTTTCAATCATATTTGTTACTCTGTCTTTTTTGAACATGTGTTTCAGAGGAGTAACCTGCATTCCTCCTGGAGCAAGACAAAATATGTGCTATTTGGTATTCAATTTTTATGCTAATTAGATGTTTCCCACACAAAGTCATTTATTTTTCTGCTTCTGAATAAAGGAGATGTAAGATGTCTGTCCTAGCTACCATATAGATGGCAATCCACTGAGCACAGAAAAAGTCATCAGGGATCTGGGGATCCAAGTTGACAGTAGCCTTTCGTTTGACACTCATGTTGCTAAAGTAGTTAGGAAAACCTTCTATATCGCCCACCTGATCATGAAGAGATTCACATCTAGATCAAGGGAGGTCATCGTCCCCCTGTACTCATCACTCATTAGACCTATGATTGAGTACAATGCCCGTTCGAATGTATCTGACCAGACACCTGATGCAGCTTGAAAGGCCCCAAAAGTTCCTCACCAAAAGGATAAAGGGTCTCAAAAATATGTCTTATGCTGCCCGACTGAAAGAACTCCAGCTCTATTCAGTCTCATACTGCTTGCTCAGAGGTGACCTGTGCCTGACATATAAGGCCATGTCAAACCCAGATTTGATGAATATGCTTCACCTCAAAAAATCTAGATCCCTCAGAACCACAAGGGCGGGAGACTTAAACCTTGACACAGTTATAAATAGAACGTGCTGGAGGGACAGATTCATCACCCAGAGACTCCCTATGCTGTGGAACAAAATCCCGGTACATGTGAGGCAGAGCACCTCGCTGGCCTTGTTCAAGAGGAATCTTGACCAATGGATGGGAGATCGCAGATATACCCCAGGGATTATGCCTCTACTGAAAATGGATCTAATTCCAGTTAGACTAGCCCGGTCAACAAATGTAAAATAAATAAATGTAAAAAGATTACTTCAGTGTCACTGCTTGACAGAGGCACAGAAAAATGATAGGCATAGTTTTTATTCAAACTAAAGGGGTGGTGAAAGCCACATAACTATGGGCTAGGCTTATAAATGCCCTTGGGCAGATAGCCTAGTATGAACCTATGAACCTATGAAGATATTGTGCTGGGTGTACCTCTTTTTCTAGTGTATCTGTTCCTATTTTGAATGTCTGAAGGTGTTTATAAATTAATACTTGCACAAATAATACAGAGGCTGTCTGTTTTATAGAATAGTATTCATTAAGAAGTGTATTATTTGAACCATCTATCAAGTTAAACTATCACTTGTATTCTTCACAGTGTCATTTCCCCTGCTGAATAAGCTTTGTAAAGTAAGTTACGAGTATTAAACTTTTGAAATACACACACACACACACACACACACACACACACACACACACACACACACACACACATGCACACGCACACATATACAGAAATCAAGAAAATGTGTATATCTGTTTACGTAGCTACACTTTTAGCAAACCCTTTGCCTCTCTGTTCTGTTGGATACTGTCCACTCCAATCCTGGCCTGTAACTTTGTGCATGCTCTGATCATTCCCCCGGCCAGTTTACTCTCCCCAGCAAATGGTAACAATATCTGCCTCACCTCCAATTTGTGTCACTTCAACAAAATTCTAGAAAACATTATATGTTATTAGATCCTCAAACAAATTATAACATATGATATTCTGACAGAAAAACAACATAGATTTCATCATAACTATAATAGCTTGACAGCAGTCTATTCACAAACTAATCAAACATTTGCCATTGAGTTGAAACAAAGATGCCATACCACTGCCATTTTCTTGGGCTTTAAAAGTGCATTCATAGATATCGATCATCCCCTACATTTAATAAAATCCATGTAGGCATAGTGTTGAGCCTACACGGAATGGTACCATGTCCGTATACACGGTTCCCCCTCAGCAGCATTACATGCATATTAATCATAGTACATTGCAGAGGCAGAGCTGTGGAACAGAGTTATTGAATCAGTGTAGGGAGTGTGGTGTTACCTGTGTCCACAGATGAGTAACACACTCCCTGCACTGTCCAATTGTATTATTGCAATGTAATGTCATTTTTTGTTTTAATTTTTTAAAAATCATGTTTGCACGGCACATTGCAGAGTGCAGCAATACTAAGCAGTGCTGAGATATCTGCCAGACATCTAAAAATATAAACCAGATGCATTTAATTTTTTATTTAAAGGTCAAGTAGGATAGCTGAACTGGTTTGGGTGATGCTGTGTGATGTTCAGCATGTTTAAAGGTACTTCAGATGCATATACAAAGGTAAAGTAGCATTCCACATATCCATGTAACTAAATGGGTATGGTTATGACCTCGTGTGAAGCAGGGGCTGTGTTTGAATACATGGAAGGACAAGTATGTATTTATTTTCAAAACACAAATTACGCTAATTATTTTTAAATTCTGGCTTGCTGCACTCAGCTAATCTCTGCTAAGACCTGCTAGGACCTGCTAAGCACTGCATAAACAAAATAATGGTTGATTATGTTTATGCATTGCTTAGCACCACGTGGCTAGTTTGCGCACCATGAAGCACTGCTAAGCACTGCATAGCTGGGCTGAGCTGGATTTTGTGGTACTAAGTGACACGCTGCATTTTTAAATGTTGCCCAATTGTGTTTAAGGGTGGGAAAGCAGGCTATATTAAGCTCAATAGATGGGCATACAGCATAAGCTGTTGGAGTTCTACCTGTGCAATGACTATGTCTGGCATGTCTGCCATTGGAGAGGGTGCACACTTCTGGGAGCAGCAGTGGGTTATTCAGGAGTCCAGGGTCATGGTTGGGCTCCTGGTGAAAAACCATGATGAAGGGCTGCTGTAGGGGGGTTCCAGGGCTCAGTGTGCAAGGCAGAGGCCTGGGACTGGCTGGCACATGAACTCATCAGTGTGACAATTATCCCCCACACAGGTGAGCAGTTTAGTCACCACAATGATGACCTGAAATGGAGAAAGGGAGATCTCTTGGACCACTGGGTCTGAAAAGCTCGGGCAGGGAATGCCACGCAGGTTTGTAAGTAATATTACCTTTGTTTCACCAATACCTAATCTGAATGTCTGATAAACTCGTATGCATAATGGTATGCTTCTCTCCCAACAGCTGCAGAATAGGTGGCTCGCAACATCGAGGTGTATGCCAGGCGCTTGACCAGGTTGCCCTGTGAATGTGGTGACTACAGATGTATTTTGCTATCTATAGTGAAATAAGCAAGAAAGAGTAAAGCATTAACTCCAATTAGGCACATACAGTAAAAATTGTATTGCAGTGAATGTGGACTTACAGCTCTACTGCAATAAGTGCATACTGCCAACTATAGTTCAATAAGCAGGGAAGACTAAAGCATTAACTGTAATAAAGTATATAGGTTCATAGGTTCATAGGTAGGTACTAGGCTATCGGCCCTAGGGCCTATATAAGCCTAGCCAAAAAATGTACCCTGGCTTTCGCCACCCAAAAAAATTATTTTCCTGTGGAAAGTTTATTACAATGGCTATCACAATCCTTGCCTCAGGAGACTATTGTATTAGGGGACAATAAATCAATTATGCAATAAAGTTTTTAATGCAGTAACTGTGGAATTACAGCTGTATTGCAACACCTGCATAATGACAACTGTTGTGCAATAAAAACTCAAAACTATACCAGTAACTGCATGAAGGTATCTCTAATAAAGTCTGTTGTACAGTAAGTGTGGAATTAGGGCTGTTTTGCAAGAAATCAATTATGACAACTTCTGTGTAATAAAAACACAAAACATTACCAGTACCTGCATGAAGGTATATTTAATAAAGTCTGTTGTGCAATAAGTGTAGATTCAGAGCTGTTTTGTAAGGAATGAATTATGACAACTATTCTGCAACAACACATGAACCAATAGCGATGACACCAAGGTAAATTGTATACATCAGGATTGTCTTTTTTCCCCATTGCATGTCAGCTATATGCATTCAGGCTGTGAGGTGTAGTGCTGCAGTCGAGTATAACAGTGTAACAGCTGTAGACTATAAATAACAACCCATAATGAGATATTGTTTGTTGACTTCACAGATATTTCAACACACTGTATATTAGTTAGGTAACCTATGCATTACTACATAGAATGCAGGTGTACACAATATTATTTATTTATTATTATTTATTTATTTATTTATTTATTTACATTTGTGGACATTAGAGATACCTTCATGCAGTTACTGGTATAGTTTTGAGTTTTTATTGCACAACAGTTGTCATGATGCAAGTGTTGCAATACAGCTGTAATTTCACTAACTACCTTGATTATAGTAAGCTTGGATGCTCATAAGCCTAACTACTTATTATACAGCAGGAACTTCTTATTTTAACAATTGTTAATGTCTGTTATGTACTTTGCAGATGATAAAGATTCTAGTTGTCTACTGATGTACTATGTTCTTCATCTGTAACTATGTTTGTAATTGTTAATTGCAATGTTGATCAAATTGTTAATTGCTATGTAAATCCAATGTAACTACTGTCTGTATATTTTAATTGTGGAGCTTTTCTCCCCAGGTCTCCGCTGAAAATGGACCTACTTCCAGTCGGACACTCTCAGTAAACAAATGTAAATAAATAAATAAATAAAAATATATAAATAATATTGTGTACATCTGCATTCTATGTAATAATGCATAGGTTACCTAGTATCTCTGTCTTGCTTAAATTTCATGCATGTGTGTTCAGCTGTCACTGCAGTCTAGTATAAAACTGTACTACTATTAACAGGTCATATTTTGGTATCAAATGAGCTCTAGGCAAATATCAGTCAGTCAGTAATCAGCAATGACTCAGTAGCACAGTTTGTTAAATATGCTGTATGCAGTACATTTTGCTACACACAGACCAGGGTTTGAATCCAGTGCTATGTAACACTAAAAAATTGCAGTACCAGTCACATAATGATTACAGATTTTATCTCCACAGGAACTACAAGTAAATGGGTGAGGTAGCCAATATTATGAGTAAATAATTGTGTGTTTAGATGTCACAGACTGTTAAAATCATTACCAGGAATGTGAAAATACAGCATAAAATAAAGGAAATAAGTATAATAATAATAATAATAATAATAATAAAAACAAAAGAAATAAAATGTGTACTTTTTCAGATGGCTATATGCCTGAACTGTCTGTTAAAGGTTTCTGCAGTCAATTAATGCACACTATGCAGAGGCCCTCTGCAGTTACTGCTATTGGGTTCTCTCTCCATACCTGCCAAGCAAGTCATGATAGTTCTTTACTTTCCATGCTGTACACACATACATGTCTCTCAAGTGTCACTCTGCCATGTAATGTAATTAGTAGTGTGCAGTCTCTCTGTTACAGATTTATCATCAACATGATTATGTAAATATCAAAGTTTCACTTCATCAGCCCACAGTACACCTTGGTAGTTATATAGGTCCACCTGATGTGCAAGTGTTCTGTGTAGTTGTGTACCTGCAGTTGTTATTGCTTGGCCCATACTGTCCCATGTGGATAGCTTAAGAGGTATGTACATGCTAAAGCAGCTATAAGGCACTTGTACACATAAAGAAAGGACAGACCTGTAGAGCAGATAGCAGTACTGTTGTCAACTATACAGCCTATAATGGTATTATTGGACTGTATTTCTCTCTCTCCCCACCCCTTATCTTCATTAATGTATTATTGTTATTCATTGGTTATGGTTTACTATTAACATATGTTGTTATATTAAACTTTATTTTGGGGCATGTGTTTATTATTATGTATTAAAATGGTTGCAGATTAACATATTTTGTTGAATTACCTATTCTCTTGGCCTTATGCTGTAACTGTTACTGACATGCTGTTAATATACTGACTGCTCTGTTATTTATTGCTGTGTTTTACATAATATTCATTGAAATGTAATGGGGTTATTTCCAATGTTCTGGCTTGCTGTTGTTACTAACAATGGTTTTGTTCATAGCTAACCTATAGTTATTGCTATACCTCCATCACCACAGTACAACAGGGTAAGGCTGATTACTGGTGATCTGCATACTCTACCTCGGCTGGCTGTGGCACTGGGTCCTGGCATGTCTGGGACCAAGGCCAGTGGTGTCCCCTCTGCTGCCCCTGCACTACCTCTGTGTGGAACCACTTCAAGAGATGGGGCCAGCCTCCCCTTGGGAGCAGTGGTGGAGGGGCAGTAGTCACCCAAGATCAACTACTGGACATGGTGTGCAGGAACATTCATCAGAGCTATGAATGTCACCTGCACTGGCCTGAGAGCACACTGGACAATCCTGGTTGGGCAGGCTGACCCTGGTGCCCAGCCTCCAGCACAGCCACCTTTGGTGCAGTGAAGCAAGAGTGTGTACTGCCCATAGGTGAGGATGTCAGTTACACTGCTGCCATCTGGAGGCACATACATCTTGGATTCCACAACACTCTCCCCTTCCACAGTTTCCCACTTCATGTGTCACACACCGTCCATCTGCTGTCTTATCTGTCTGCAATTGCATCATCTCCTACCCAATGTACCTCCACATGTGCACCTATATCCCTTCTCCAACATTCCACTCTCTCCTTAAAAAAGTGAGCATCTGTCTCACAAAAAATATTGCCTCATATATAGCTCTCCATTTTGCACACATGTCCACTGGACACAACTAATTTGGCCCAATTGGCTTGACAACACATTTATGCTGTCCTCATCCCTCACTCTGGGGTTTGAGAGTCCAAATTTGTCCACAAAATCTGTCAAAATGTACAGCAGTTGGCATAGAAGAAATGAAAAGCTATGTTTTTTTCCTACACCATTCCTGCACATCCCTACCTGCCTTTTACTATGTTTCCCCCCTGCTTGCCCCCATTTCATCACTGTCCTATAACCTCCTGTTTCTTTTTAATTTCTTTTAGTGTGGGTTTGCATTAAGATAAATGAAGCACCACAATGTGGCACTATGCACCACACCATGGAAATCTGCTGAAATGAGCTTAAATGAGCTTTAATGATCTTATGTGTTTCTCACAGTGTTAGGCACATGTACAAAATAATCACATCTGACATGTTACACCAAACAGATCTTAATTAAAGCAGCTATTTCCTGCAAAACATACTGATTGCCACTGACAGACTGAAATTAAACCTAATGGGAAAAATAGAAGTGTACCTGAGACTCTGATGGAAAATACACCAGTAGACAGCCAAAGAAATAATAATTTCAGTAAGTGATGCCTGGGATAGCAGGTACATGTTCCATTTTCTCTACAATATCTTTAAACACACCTGCTAAGCCATCAATGGCACAATACATATGGTCATCTGGGACCCTGCTACAGAAAGACTGCCTTTGAAAGCCATGTTCATACTGATGGATGCAGACAGCATGTGTCACAGCCTGTATGTCTGCACATATATCTGGCAAATACACCTGTTGCAGCACTGATTCAGTAGCTTAGGCTATTAAATGCCTTGCATATAGTACATTTTGACCCACATAGTCCTGGTTTCGAATCCAGTGTGTTGTACTTCAATTACATTGTTGTGAAGACAGTAAGTAATGACTAAGTCATGCAATTTTAATCCCCATAGATTACTGCTACTGAATGATCTGCTACCCAGATTTGCAAGTCAACGGCCTGCAGGTAGGGACACACTGCACAAAATTGTAAAGCCTACCTATATGTCACCTACTACTCTGCTATTGGCACTGTGGCATAACAGATGTACCTTAAGCACATGCCTCGGGTGGACTGTAAAGAGTACCCTTACCGAGACTCCGCTATAATGTTAGGGTTGCCACTGCTGCCACAGTTACACATACATCTTGCTGGCCTCCAAAGTGTTCACACTCCCCCCTTTCTGTCCTGGACTATACACAGCTATATGTTAAGGTAGCTGCTACAGACTGACCATACTTCCCAACCCGCTATAACAAGGGATCCAGACACAACCATACTTAAAGGGGAGGGGGCAAAGGTCCAAAGATAGGGACATGTTTCACAGTTTGCCCCTACGAAGATAGTAAGTTGATAGAATAGCAGCTACTGCATTAGCACATGCTGACAGGTATGAAGTGTGACACCTACATGTCTCTCTCCCCTTACTGACCATCAACACACAATGTTTGCCAGTGAACTGCCAGATGACCACACTGTCATGGAACACTGACCAAACATATGAGGCAAAACTGTGGACATATATTATGCATCTCAACAGTGGACAGTATTTGTACATGGCCTCTGCGATGTTGTAGTCTCCACACCTCAGTAATCTCCATCTCAAAAACTAAGACAGAGGCCAAGGCCTACATGAAGGCCTTATATATTGCACTGCGGTGTCATGTCATTGGCTAATTTTAGTGCAATTCAGCTGTTTTGGATGCAATCAGCAATTCTGTGCCACAGATTGGTGCAGTAGCAATTACCTGGTAATGAGGATTTCCTACAAAAGGCAAGTAACTGCTTATGGGGAACAGGTCTGTATGCAGTGTTACTCACACAGACAGTGCATGTGCAAAGCATTTGCAGAGTAATGCTTCAAAAAAAGGAATACATCACCCTACCAGGTATGTACTAGATTTCCCCATAAAACAGGATGCAGATAGGAGGATGGAGGTATGAGGAATAGGGATTACAACAGTAGGCTTGTATTAGATCTATGATATTGACATATCAGTGACATTGTGCTGTCCAGCACCTACAGGCATGCCTCTCTACTGTCCCTGCTTTGAATCACATCTCTGTTCTGTCCCTGTCAATCTATCCTACAATGGTCGGCTGTTGTAGTAAAGACAGTGGATTACATGTAAGATATAGTGACACTAAGTAAGATTGTACACATCAAATGATATACTGTAATTCACCTCCTCTCAGTCAGTCAATGTCACGCATAAATAGTTCTAACATTGGAAAAGTATCCCTGAATTTCCCTGATGTACTCTGGCTAAGTCCTTATTTTGTGGACATTAGTCCTTGTCTGGTTGACAGCTATGCCTAGCATACCTCTCAACCTCCTACAGTAAGAAATCAGGACAAAGCTATAATTAATGGGGGGGGACAAAGGCCCAAACTCAGCGACAGAGTATAGATACTACTGTAGCATAAGTGTTTTCTGAGGGGTCTGAAGTGTGACAGTCAGATTCTGTTTTCAATTTCTGACAGCAACCATCAATGATTGGACAACCATTTGTCAGACATCCACAAGTTTGTGCAAAAAGGACCACATCTATGAGGCAAACATGTTGACATTCTGCAAACATCTGTATAGTTGAGAGATATGGTGCCTAGAAGGAACATATACTACAACAGGTTTGTATTGCTTTCTGTCATTGTGGCACACTGGTGTTGCTGGACTGTCCCCATATAGTTGTTGTAATAGCACACTGCTGTTTGTCTAAAAGTGTCCTTATGACATATTAGTGGGGATTTGTCCATAGGGGGCACACCACAGTAGCCTGCAGTGATGGGTGTAGAGACATACAGCAGAATCTGTCATGGCACACAGGGACATTACCCAGTATTGCTGCTATATTGGTGATAGCAACACATGTAGTGTGTTGCCAGACTGTGGGGTATGACTTGTGAGGGAGCAGTGGATAGTGCAGGCCATTATGGGTCTGTAGGGTCTGTATATAGTGGACATCCATGTACGTAGTCCTGTAATGTGTTCCCCTGTTGTGGTCTTGCAGGAACGATGTACCGACAGAGACATCCACCATTTTCATCTACAGAGAATGATACTGGATGCCTTTAGACTCCACCATCACATCCTGCTTTCCAGGGGTCACCACAATCATGAACAGCAGGCAGCATTGTGGGGCGACCTTGTGATGGCTGTTCATCAGATTGGCCAGCAGGACAGGACCTATGAGCAGGTCTGACATCGGGCCATGGATATGGCCAATGCTGCACATCAAAGGGCAGCTGCTGTTGCCAAGGATTGTGCTGCCACCAGTGGAGGGCCTACAACAGAACAACCAATCTCTGCCACAGAGGAATTCCTGGAAAACCTAGGATCAACCAACAGCTCCCAGGCATCCATCACACCATACATCCTTGAGGTGGGTGCCACAGTGCCCACATCAGAGGAGTATTTATGTAAGCTGACTGTGTTGATCAGTATAATACATTAGCAGTCATTGTGGCAGGCTCTCCAGACCAGTACATGGGTGTCAGGTCTATCTGCATTGGAGGAGGGGGGGGTGGCTTTTGCCACAGTTGTGCACACAAACTCAGAATGCCCCCAATATAACCAATATCACATTAGCTACAGCACATGTGGATATATGCACATATTACTTTGTGATACTGCAACATTTGGTGTTGCTGACAATACCTCTCCCTCACCTTTTCATAGGTCCATCAGGTGTGGCCAGAGTCCATGGTTCTGTACCTGGTACATGTGATACTATTGTTTTACAGATCATATATACCCTATGAAAGTTTAAGGTTGCCATTTTGCCTTATGCACATCTGTTGTGCTTAGCCAGAGTAGAATAGTTGTATGTTCCATTTTGCAGTAGTTGACTACAGTAAATAGCCTAGGGAATGACAGGTGTGTATTTGCACAAACATTAACATGTTTGCACTTATAGTTCTGAGCAACTGTGCAGCCTGTTATACATGAGGCAATTACTCCAAGAAGCTTGTTCAAACACAATAGAGAAATGGTACATACCTGAAACAGTGATACTACAACTGGCATGTCATGCTCAAGATAGGTGTACTGGATTTTATGTGCAGTTCTATCACATACACTGTCATATTGCATACCTCATAGATGTATTGTACTGGCAATGTTAACTGGATGTAGATGACGTGCATGTTATACAGGGCCTGAGTTGTCTGTGTATGTTGTTGTGAGTTTGTGTTGTGCATGGTATCAGAGATGAGAAGATGTGGGACAAGTAATGCAGTTGTGGATTCTCCTCCGTATGACTCTGCATAATAGTGCAGGTGGTAATGCACTGCTTTTGTCTTGCATCTCACAGATGAACAGAGGGTTTGGAGTCTGTCCCATTTACAACCTGATGTCAGTGTCTCAACAGACATTGATGATGATGGTGGTGGCCATAGTGAGGCACAGGTGGAGTTGTCAGGGGCTGAATCTATCCCAGAGGTTGACATCCCTCTTCTGCCCTCATTGTCCCCACACACATTCAGTATGCCCACACGTACCCAGTCCCCAGAGGCCACAGATATTGGACATTCAGAGGGTGGCAACATAGTACAGGACAGTGTGAGAACTATGATGTAAGTGAGTGTAGACAGTGGCCATAACCAAAGAGCTAGCAAGGTTCCACACAGGCATATTGACAGGGTGCTTGAAGGAGGAATTCTTGCCATCCACCTCCTGTTGCAGGTGTCACATCGTGGGTCACTCACTGCATTTTCTGGGCTGTCATGGAGGCACATTCTGAACACAACGCCAGATAGGTGCTTAGGGTTATGGATACAACACAGTCTGACATCTGTGATTGCCTGCACCGGATTGGTGACACCCTGGAATATTTTACTGATGTAGTGGACAGAAGGTCGGCTGAGACAGTATTTTTGATTGTCTGCGCTGGGACATCTGGGTGGAATTGGGCATCAGACATGTGGATGTAGGCCAGCAATACCATCTGTTGAGAGTCCACTTGGCCGTGTATACTCATGCCCCCATAGTGGCAGTACCTCCAGCACTACAGAAGGAAGTGTGCTGTCCACACCATAATGTGACAGGCCATGGGCACATAGTCCTGGGTAGTCCCGTTGGGGCATAGGCCCAGCAGACAGCAGTCACTGTCAGGTACTAGCACCGCATCTGACCTTGGGCATGGTGGTGCCCATTCGAATCCTGGCAAAACCACTTCCCATGTTCATGACTGGAGATGGTGAATTGTCCACTCTACCAAGTACAGTCCACAGCTGTCCACCATACACATGTGTAGGGCTAGCCCTGGGCTTGACTGTGTACACGCGCACACTCTAACATCACTGTCACATGCAAGTCACCAACAAACACACACAGCACCCCTCCATGGCCCATCTAACCAGTACCCCTTCCTGACTCACACACATGCCGTCAATTGTTTGACACAGCCTAGGCCTCTGGCCCCCCTACACCACACCCTGTGCATGTGATGATACCTGTGCCACATCCCTGCCATCCATGCCATCAATGCAGGGACCTGCAAATGTATCTGATGCACAGGGTGATTATATTACTTTACATGTGTTTGTGTAGTACATTAATGTTATGCCATGGCAGTTGTTGTGGGCCCTGACAGGTAGTGTATGCTGGCATGTGTGTTGACTACACATCAAACTTTGTGTGTCTTTGTTGCCTGATGGTACACTGGTGATAATGGCACAGAATGACAGGTATGTTATGAACCTGTGTATGTTTGTGTCCCAGGAGTTTGAGCAGTTCAACTATGGACACATGGTGGCAATACAGTGGCACAGGATGGTAAGACAGCACATCAGAAATATGATATCAGCAAGGTATGCCAGTATATGTGCATGGCTCCCTAGGCGCATATGTGTAGAACAGTGTGTCAAAGACAATGGGGACAGTCGATGTCATCATGTAACAAGGTCTAATGCCCTTGATACGTGTCTTCTGGGTATTCTGCACATACAAATCTAGATGGTGATGGACATCAATTATGCTTATATAGAATATGGCAATTTAGGGCCAGTGGCAAGTCACAGGGCCATAAAATGCATAACCAATGAACAGAGATATGCTGGATGGCCATGTCTCTAGTGCTGCAAGGTGATATATTTACACAGACACACACACACATACACACACACACACACACACACACACACACACACACACAAGTTGGATGCTGTCAGATTAGAATCTCTACCTACCCAGTAATATACACTATAGCTTTCTGTACTTATCTCATGTGTCATGGCATTTATCTGATACCAGAGTGTCAGCCAGTGCTCTTAAGGTGAATGACATCAGCAGGCCTTGTAAAGGAGGCCATGCTGAGGCCAGCAGCTAGTCACAGGGCATGTGCCACAGCAATTATCTGATATCAGAGTGTCAGCCAGTGCTCTTAAGGTGGATGGCATCAGCAGGCCTTGTAAAGAAGGCCAATATTGAGGTCAGCAGCTAGTCACAGGGCATAAAACCCTTGACCATTGCACAGAGATAGTTCATATAGGCCTGTCTGAAGTACTGCATGGGGGTATATTTACACACAAGTTGGATGATGTGAGATTAAAACCCCTATCTATCTAGTAGTATACACTATAGCTTGCAGCACTTATCGCATGTGCCACTGAGTTTATCTGTTATTGGATTGTCAGCCAGTGCTCTATGGATGACATCAGTAGGCCTTGTAGTGGAGGGAAATTAGAGGCCAGCAGCCAGTCACTGGGCCATAAAATGCATACTGTTGCACGGAGATAGCCCATATGGGCATGTCCATACTGGTGTGAGGGTATATATTGATACACACACACACACACACACACACACACACACACACACACACACACACACACACACACACACACACACACACAGAATTGGATGATGTGAGATTAGAAATCCTACCTATCTTGGTATTACATACTACAACCCACAGTATTTATTGCATGTGCCACAGGTTGTATATTGTATTTGTTGATGCAGGCACAGTACTTGGGAGTACACAAAGTGACTTTCTGTTAGACAGCATGTGTGGCCTGCAGAGTCATACTGCTTGGTACTGTTCTTATATCTAGTGTCCTAGGGGTGGGATATCTGGTAATATCCCCACTATGCATGTACACATACCAGTCTGGACATATGTGGCTGTTTGCAGTTTGATAGGTGGACATGTAGCGAGGGACAATATGGCTTGTCCAAGGCATTCATTGCACCCATTGTACATTACACCACATGTGTACCTGTGTCTGCCTACAGGCTGACAGTCCTTAGGCACAGGGATCTGTGGGTGAGTGGATTAAGTACTGTTGTGGCCTTGGTTTGGTTCCATCAGACAACTGTTGTGGTGTGTAAGTGTGGATAACCACAGCATTCTGAAGTATGTGGGACATTTGTACATCCCCACCCATAGCTATATAAATGTGTATAACAAGGATGTTTCCTTAAATGTTGTGTGTGTACATTATGTAAATGTGTTCTGTAGATATATGTGGGGAGCCTATGTATCATTGTACTTTATATAGCTATATCTACATCTTTTTATCATATGTATATATCTATATCGATGTATATATATATATATATATATATATATATATATATATATATATATATATCTATATATAGATAGATATATGTGTGTGTGTGTGTGTGCCACATACTGATAGAGACAGTAATCAAGCATGAGAGGGATAGGGAGAGACAGATATGTATATGCAGCTGTATACATGTACAGATATATTTCCACATAGCAGGTCTTCTGGTGGTAGAGGCAACAGACTTGGGCTCAAGTTAGCTAAGTGTAGGAGCATGCCCAGTGTGATTGTCAGTACTTACAAGGTGACTCCAGGCCAGGGATACCTGTACTCCAGTCCAGGATTATGCGTGCTGCAGGCCATTGGCTGCTGCACCTGTTACCATAGTACTACAGTTCCCTGATATTGTCCAAGGCATTCCCCAGTTATTTTGGTGACCTTACTATGTGACTCATACCTCACAACTGTACAGAGCTTCACAGACTGTCCAGAAATGTGCCTCATATTTTTGGTCCATTTCACATAACATTGTGATTTTGTGGCAAATTGATGGCAAATCAGTGAAGACTGCAGTCAATAAATAATGACAGACATTTGAGTTTCAGACTCCATACACATCAGGAGAGTCATGCTAATGCAAGTCCAGTTATTGTATCGACATTCTACATTTGTAGGAGCAAATGTTTAAAACCTGTCCCTAATTGTGGGCGTTGGTCTCACTTTTATTCATGGCTTTGGCCAGATTTTCTGCTCTAAGAGATTGAGAGGTATGATGTGAATGGAGTACATGATGTAACACCACACACATGGTGATAGTCTGCATACCTCTCCCTGTACATGTTTTTGCATAATGTCCAGCATGTCACCCCATATGTCTGTTGTGTTCCTCATACATTTGTGGTTTTCTGGTACTATACTGTAAACAGCGGTCACTGACTTGTTGTAAATACTGTCACATTTAAGTGATGGCATTTACATCCTGCAGCTAATCTGACCTGTTGCAGCCTGCTGGTATACTAGCCACTTGCTAGGTTACTCAGAGCATGTATAATGTCTGTCTATAGGTATGCCCTTTGTGCCACCATTCACTCTGTCTTAGTCCAGCTTTCTTGCAGTAATGCATTGTGAGGTTATGACAGTCTGTTGGGATACCATCATATGAGTATCTGACAAGCAAAAGATGTTGGATGCTGCCAGATTCAAACCATCAGCACCATTATTCATGCTACTGTCCCTTGCCCAATGAGCCACACTAGCTGTCAGACAGAGAGATTTCATTCCTCACACTATCAACAACATACAGGAATTGTCTGGTCTGCTGGTATATCATTTCAGACTTACTGTTACAACAGTTGTATGGGACCACTGATGTGTTTCAGGTTGTGGGATGACCAGCCTATGCTCTGCTGGCATAGACAGTCATGCACCTGTCATTTGACCCCACTGGTTGGCATCTCCCTGGTGTAATATCGTGGAATTGCCAGCTATGTGGCCTAGTTGATATTATGGGGCACATACTAGTTCATAGGTTCATAGGTTCATAGGTTGGTACTAGGCTATCGGCCCTAGAGCCTATGCAAGCCTAGCCATAACAATTCCCTGGATATTTCTTCCCACACTATTTACTTCTCTGGACCCCTGTCTAGCAAGGTGACTGACATGATCCCCGGGGTGAATTTCCTATCTCCCATCCAATCATATAGGTTCATAGGTTGGTACTAGTAAACTGAGTACCTGTTGTCCCAAGTGGCTGTTAATCTGTACAAGTAGCCCAGTAGCCCACTATAGATCTCTGCAAGCAGTCCGGTAGCACACTATATATATATATAGCCCACTATATTCCCTTGCATACATGCAACAGGTCCATACATAAGCTACCATACTGTAGTACCCCTAACAAGTGATGTATAGGAGAGTGACTTACCTTGTGAATGCAGCAGTTGACAGACCTGTAGTTTGTGGCTATCTCTGTCTGATGTATGCAGTTCACAGCCAATACATGGTGCGGTACAGGTTGTGTGGTCTGGCTGGCATCATTTTTACTAATATGTATGCGAGTCAGAGTAAGGTGTCAGTGCATGTGCTATACATTGTCTTTTGGCCAAGGCCAGAGCATATTGAGCACACCTATGTCTGCCTACAGGGACAGCCTCGGGGGTTCCTCCTCTGAGTCCCCCTGTGGGTGCAGCTGTGGTTACCTAGGCATTGGTGGGGGGCTGTGTATCCCTTCTCTTGCTGATCCCACTGCAGCTGTTTCCACAGGATCATATTGTGTAGCATGGCACATACTGTGAACATCTGTGCACATGTAGCTGGAGAGTACTGCAGGGCTCCACCAGATATATAGAGGCACTGGAACCATGACTTCAACAGCCCAAGCACACCCTATATGATGCTCCTAGCCTGTACGTGTGCCTCATTTTGGTGTTCTTCGGTGGGTGTTTGTGTGCATTTCTGATGGGTGTCATCATACAAGGTTCCAGAGTGTAGCCAGCATCCCCAAGTAAATGGCCATGTGTGATGTCCCTAGCAAACATGTGGTACTGCTGTGATGCATGCCAAACATGGAAGTCGTGATAACTGCCAAAGGCTGCCAGCACACACATTCATGATAATGCCTTGGGCATTGCACATGACCTGGCAGTTGATGGAGTGGTACCCCTTGTGGTTGATGTAGATTCTACCCTCTTCACCAGGTGGTGCCCTGATGTGTACATGAGTGCAATCTATGGCACCCAGTACCTCAGGGTAGTGTGCTACATGGTAGAAGAGTCACATACTGCTGTCCCTCTCCTCAGGGATGTGGGGAAAATAAATGTGCTCATTAGCATGTACTAGCATGGCATCCAGGAACTGCTGGAGTACCCTGGAAGCAGATGCCTTTGAGACCCCGATCATGTTCCCAGTTGGTCTTTGGAAAGCACCTGTAGCTAGTACCCTAAGGGCTACATATACCTTTGTTTCCACTGGGATGGGTTCCCCTCTGTTGGCTCTGGGTTTGAGTTGAGGTTTGCAGAGCTCAGTGAGTGCCCTATAATCTTCAGCGCTTGTAGATCCTGGAAGGTTACCCTGTGACTGAACACTCTTCCCCTTCTCTGACTAGGCCTATTGTTAGCAGCAGCAGCACTGACCTCAGCATCTAGCACATACAGATGTAGCAGACCTGCAGCCACTCCTAGCATTCTCTAAGTTAAAGTTCCCAAGTCTGTACTCCAATGGTGCAGAGTTTGCAGGAAAAATCAGATTACAGGCTGTATACAACCTTTATAGTGTTCTTCTGTAGGTGTAGCCTGTGTGATTGGCTACCTATGATACATTCCACATGCCAAGTACATCATTAAGGGGTTTAATGGCCCTAGTTTAAGTGAAACAGGGCTCATCAGTAATTAATATATCATTGGCTTTCTCAGCCCATTTTTTTTTGATAGCTTTCCTTGCTGAGCACTCCAGCATGCTGTGTAAACCCACGCTACAAAGCGTAGTACTCAGTAGACACACCCCCATGGAAGGTTATGGTCAGCATGGTGGTGTGCCGCACAAATATATGCAAATATGATAAAACACACACCTCAGAGGTAAACACAGCCTAGCGGTCAGAGTACATGCCTCCTTGCTCAACAGAGCACCACGCCACGCAAACAGGTGCCATTGAGCTCCAATGAGCTTAAAAGATTGCGGACACATCCCTTTTGATGTCAGTTACCTCTTCTGTGGACACCAACAAAGTTCTGTCCCTACACGGATGGGATCTCTGGACACAGATACCCACTTGTGCTATTCAGTAACCCCAGCTCATTTGCATACAAATCCATGCACAGTACCTGGAAACTACACAGTTCCAGGCCCTGCCTCATTAGCAACCACAGCAGTCTAACATTGCATATACTCTGCACAGGGTCCTATAATGCATTACTGTTACATACTCACAACTTCTGGTTTTTACAATCTTTTTATGTTCTTTTTCATAACAGATGTTTGCGTACTGTGGTTCACCACACAAACATACCCAGGGTATTAAAAAAAATAAAATTATTTTACATTATTTTCCATATGGTTTTGGATACACGGTGGCTAGTGTTGCACATATGTTTGTCCTCCATTCTATTTCTGCCACTGTAAGTACACTTTTACAGTCCCTGGTATAATTTTTACATCCTGTACATGGCATTTGTACATGTACATTATGGACACAAACACGGTGTCTGCAGGGCTGAGTATCTGCTTGCTGGATCACTCTACCTACCTCATTTGCATGCATTTCACCTGCTTATGAGGTGAATTTCATGCCATGGACACTCCCATGTTTGCATGCTTGTGCATGCTCCTCAGCTCCATTTACTGGATCGCACATCTGCGTACTTTCATGTAAGCACCATGCCACTATGCCTACACAGCAAATAAGTCCATGTAGGCTTTATTGAATCCCACACCCCATGTAACTCTGCTACATAAACTGTCTGATACTGAATTATCTTTTGTCATTTATAGAAGGGCTTGAACATTATCTTGACAATAGTATATTTTAGAGTCATGGGGTCCAATAAAGCTACAGTAGGGGAATCATTGCTCTAGTTGTACAGCAAGGTTCTGTCCTTTGCTCAGTGCTCATAGGATTGTAGGAGGTTACTAGGCTATCGACCTGTAGGTCATTTCATGCCTAGCTGTTTAATCCCAATGTAACCATAGATACTCTAGGCAATACCCAGGATTGTATTTATTAATGACTGGCCATATCCAGGAGGGCTGTGGATACTATTATTGGTGAGAATTTATGGTGCCCCATCCACTCATCCAGGTTCCTTTTGAACAGTGTCATAGAGGTGCTCTTCTTCACATGAATTGGCAACCTATTCAAAAGACACAGCAGTTGCTAGGAGACAAATCAGTCCTTCCAGCGTGTTATATTCAAGTTGCAGGCTCTATTTAGGTCCCTGGAATGGATAGCTCTAGTCTCGTTTGATTTACAGATGTGCAGCAAATTCATTAGGTTTGGGTCAGAGATTGCTCTGTAAACCAAGCATAAGTCTCCCGTAAGAAGTCTATATGATGCTGAGTATAGTGACAGGAACTTTAATCAGTCTGTGTAAGGCACTAGCTGGAGTCCCTTGATCTTAGTTAGAAACCTCTGAGGTCTTTCCAATTGCTGCAGGTGCTTTGTACGGTACATGCTGAAAGGGGTGTTATGCTCAATTATGGGCCTGATTAGTTACAAGTATAGAGGGGTTATAACCTCCTTTGCTAATCAAGTGTGCTACATAGAAAGCCTTCCTTACTACAGTAGACACATGGTGGTCAAAGTTAAGGTTGCAGTCTACTTGTGATTCCAGATCTCTTACCACTTTGTAAGTACATAGGGTATTGTCGTTAATTTGATACTGTGAAGGGACATTGTTTTTACAGAAGGGAATAATGATGCTTTGCATTCAGTTTGAGACCGGGACTAAGACACCAGTCATCGGTCTGCATAAGACCCTCCTGAAGTATACTGACATCATTTGGGGATTCAATAATTGCACTCAGTTTGCAGTTGTCTGCAAACCTGTGCAGCCACAGCCTCTTCATTTTGGCCTGAACTTCTGAGAAGTATATACCAAATTGTAGGGTGCCCAGCAATGACCCTTATGGCACCATCCTGGTGACAGGTCTGCTGATTGATGTGGCGTCAACCACTTTGATAGTGTGTGATTGGTTTGTGAGCCAGTTGGCAACCGATTTTACAACAAAGGGGGTTTACATTCAGTTTGCTAAGTTTATCAGTAATGCCTGAGTGTGGGATTGTGTCAAACACCTTTGCCAAGTCGAGGTATGCTGTGTGCACAGATTTACCCTGGTCACATTTTCAAAGAAATCCACCAGGTTTAACAGGCAGGATCTGAAGTCAAATTGGGTCATGTCCAGAGTTTGGAGGCTGCTTATGTCTTTATCTATGAGATCCATGATGATACATTCCATGGCTTTATAGATCCATTTTGCAGGAACAAAGCTAATGGTTAGGCTGTGATTGAACAGGGTATTTAATGATAATGCTAGTTCTTGTTTTAATTTGTTTAGAAGACAGCCTGGGATACCGTCTGGTCCCATAGAGGCTGTGTTTTTGCCTTGGACAAAACTTTAATGACCTGTTCTTCAGACATGTAGGGTGAAAGGGTTGAGGCTAGGTCTGTGATAAGTTTGGAGGGGATAAGGGAGTGAAATTTTCACCAAATATGTCCACTAGCAGGTTTGCTATCTCTATGGGACCAGTGTGTGTGATGCCGTTAGTCACTAGCTCAGCACATGCTTGGGTCCTACCTTTTAAGCTACATAAGTAGCTGTAAAAGGCCTTATGATTATCCTTGGCTATGATTGCCAAGTTTTTCTCAAAAATACCTTTAGAGGATTTGACATGTTGTCTTATTTGCCTATTGAGGCTGAGGAGGGTGCTTTTCCATTGTTCAAGTTTCACCATAGTTTTCTTAGACAGCAACTTTTTGCATTTGTTGTAAAGTTTATTGATGGTGATGCCCACCAGGGTGGCTTTTTTTTACTTGGGGCTCTGGCTTTGCTTCTTTATGGAATAGCCAAGTCTAAACACTTATACAAGTGATCGTACAGGGCTTTAGTGTAAGCTTTGGTGTACTTACCACTTACATCTGGGGGTGGGTTTGGAATGCATTTATACCTTCCCCTAGGAGGGTATATTTTGCTTTGGTGAAGTTTTTTAGTCTGACTTTGCCCTTTGTGAGTTCTGGTGTTAGTGCCAGTTCGAAGGCAACTGATTTGTGGTCAGATTTAACTAATGATTGTCTGACAGTTGTGATAGTGCATCTGTTTGTAATGTTAGGGAGGACCAGATTAAGTATGTTTGTTCCTCTTGTTGAGGTTTGAACAATTTGTTCCAGGGCATTTCAGTTAACAAAATCAAGGACTTTTGCACTAGTGAGTTAGGGCTAGAGTAGGTTTCCCAGTTGATGGTGGGATAATTGAAATCCCCCATGACCAGAGTGTTTAGCAATATTTGGATTGACTCCAGTTTGGTGAAGTAGGCTTCATGCAAATCATGATCCATGGAGGGGGAACTATAACTAGCTATGAATTGATTGGGGTCTTACCCAGAGTAATTTGAATATGGAGTAACTTCATGGAGGTGTCCAGTCTAACTAGTCTGGAGGTAAATTTATCTCTAATACAGACAGAAACACAATCTCCTTTAGTGCTCACGTTTGTTTTGCGGTCTGAAGGTGTGGAACAGATTGTAGCCTTGCAAGGCCAGGGTACTCTCTAAGGCTTTGAACGAGGTTTCTGTGACTGCACAGACATCTACATCCTTCAGTGATAGAAGTGCTTTCAGGGTGTGCAGTTTTTGGTTTAAGCTCCTAGCATTTAGCAGCATATCCCTTATTTAATTATGGTTGGCAATTTTGTTTTTGAGATCTTGCCTAAAAAATGCACTATGGGGGAGGCAAGAGCCTTTGCCAACAGCCAAAAGGCTAGTGATGCCAGGTGCAAACCGTCTCTGGTAAAGCAGCAAGGTTTGTCTACCATGTCATTCCAGGCTGACAGAAACTGGATCCCCTATGAATGGCAGCAAAAACTAAGCCAATTATTGAAAGTGATAATTTTTTGTTTATACTGTGACATCATTTTAGGTGAGAGTAATATGTTGCTCAAGGCTAGGGACCTACCTGCCTGAGACACATACTCAGAGAGCTCAATCATGTCTCCCTTCATATACTGCAGTGAGGTGCACCTCAGGTCATTCACTCCAACATGAGCTATGGCAAATTCATAATGGTACTTGTTGCTAAGAGACCTGAGTGCATGTATGATCTGACAAATCCTGGCTCCAGAAAGGCAGCTGACCATAACTTTCTCCTTATCTAACCTGGAGAGTAGGAGATCCATGTGCCTCACTACGGAGTCTCCAATGAAAAGAATATTTGTTTTTTGAGTGTTACACCTTAAGGGCGTGGTAGGTGAGAAGCTGATATTGCTATGTGTCATGGGTGCTGTGGGAAGTGTGTTCATTGTAGCAGTCTTTTGTTTTGGAGGTCTCTGGTGTTTCGGTAATTTTTTTGAGAGAATCCCTGCGTATGTTGATTTATGTGTCAGATGTGTACCATGTGTATGAGTAGTGGTACTATATGCATGAGTAATGGTGGGTGAGTTGACAACCTCTTCAGTGTTACTGTTTTGAGTGTGAGAGAGCAGGGATTCAAGACTCTTGGTGTAGATACATCTCTCTCACTCTGTACTACAGTGAGTTATTAGCAGAGGGTTGTTAGTGTACATGAGGCAGTTGCTACACTGCCTCAGGAGACCCAAGTCAGCAAGGCTAGTAGAAGAAACAAGGGTAGTCCAACTGTCCATAATGCTAGATTGAAGAACTGTTATCACAAAGGGGCAAAGGGGGTGCTTTGAGGACTGATCTAGGAGGTGCTCTGTCGATGGGTATTTCTGACGGGGTTTTTGGATGGTGGATTAATAGGTCACAGTTCACTAGCAATACTTCTTAGACTGGAGAAGTACTAAAGATGAGGACTACACTAATGTACTACAGCTGTATCTAAGAGAAAAATGGTCAAAATGATCTGTCTGGCTATAGTGCATAATTGTGCGGCAGTGAACAGTATTGCAAAATGTGCAAACAAGCAGAAACCCACTCAAATGCAGGGCTTAAATACCAGAAGTTAAAACATAAAAAGAAACTCAAAAGAAACAATGAGGTTGCTTACTCCAAGCACTAGACCAATCACCCTCCACCAGACAGATTCCAATCAAAATACATCTATCACAAGGGTGCAGAAACACCTCTTCCAATCAAAGATGGCTTAGAAAATGTGCTCGGAATACAACAGCCACTACAAACAGACCCAGATGCATCAAACCTGTATCTGGACTATGCTACAGCTACTAGCTACACCAATTTAATCAGGAAACACTAAAAAATGTTTTAAACAGCAGAAACACAGCAGTGAGACACTACAAATGCTTTAAACAGCAGACAAACAGCAAGGAGACACTAAAGAATGTTTTAAACAGTAAACAAATCAGTTATTTAAAACACTACTTGGCGGGAAAGCAGAACAAACAGAATAGATGCTTTGCAAACAGTGAAAAGTAGCAACAATTACTTTGCAAACACTGAAATAGAAAAAGAGCTTTTTGTAATGATCTTCCTTGGAATCTGTTTTAGCTTAGTTGTATCCAAAACACTGATGACATTGTCAATGCAAAAAGGTAAAATCCAACCTAAGAAGGACAAACAACTTCAGAAAGACTTCAAATAAATATTACATTTGCTAAATACTAATAAATCAGTGGAGCATGCACTAAAGATTGTCATTATGGTACTTGGCTCTCCATCAAAGTTAAAAAAAAATGCTATAAACTCACAAACAGTCACCATCAAAATGTCTTGTAACCATTACCAGTCATCAAAAATATCTAGGCTTCATTTCTGAAAAAAAAAAACTCTCTTTTTCACATTCCTAATGAATCTCAAGTTAATAAAGTCGAACTTAGCTAAAATTCTCCAACAAAGTGTCTACTCTGCTGTTTGATGAGTTAAGAAGTCTCTCGAGACTCAAATTTAGCCTTGCAATTATTTCATCAGTTTCTGCTCAGAATGCTGCATTAATTCAAGCTATCATGAGTAAAATTTTCAGACTTTTTAACATATCTAGCAAAAAAGAACACAATTGCAAATACACCAAATATAAGCACATGGGTCCTTCTCAACGCTTCACCATTAATCAACTAATTTATACTACAATTCTTCAAGAAAGTACACAAACCATGTTATAGACCAAAATCATTCTCTTAAGACTAATGACAGCATCCAAACAATCAGGGCAACGGCACTAGTCACATTAAACTGTGAAAAAAAAAATGTTTTTCTAAAATTCTAAAACTGCAACAGCAATGTGAAATGATCTTCCTGGACAAATTATAAAGATTGAATACTTACAAATGTTCAAGAAATCCCTCAAGGAGTACCTCTTCAAAGAAAGTAAATATCAGTGCTTTAAGGATAAACTACTGCATTCCTTGTAGAATACAATACAAATCTAAGGTGAAAATACCTTGTAGCCTCTTAACACAAGAAATCTGAATAAAGCCATAAATTATGGAGGAACAAAGGCCAATAAATAGGAATGATTTTTTTAAATATTGCTGTTGGAAACTTAGAAAGTTGATAGAATAACAGGTTTTGCATTAGCAGGAATTTTCTGAACTGTTGAAGTCTGAAACTTAACTACCCGCTGTTATTTTCTGACTTCAGCCCTCAGTTATTTACCAGAAAACTAAACATGTTACGAGGAGCAGATCAAAAATACAAGGCAATAAAACAGGCCATTCTGTCAAAACATGGATAGCTGAGAGGTATGAAGGTAAAGAATATATGCACAAGACATATGAATGTATGATAAGCAAATATGTTATCCCACTTTGTTTCTTTCCTTATTATTATTATTTTTTTAATTCTTGGTTAACAAGTATACATTTTGCATCTAACGCAAAGTTATGCATACTCCATACTGTGTTAGCATTCAAGTCAACTAATCTCATACAGTGTACAAGTTGTGCTCATTTGATAATGTTGCACTAAGTGCTTACTGAGATAAGAATTGTGATATGCTTTCCTAGAACTCAGCTGGGAACATGGTATTTACTTTACTTAATTTATCTCTTTAGCATAATTTGTTCCTACACTGACATATGAGTATTTGTAAACATGATTATCTGATAAATATGTTTTTTTTTTCCTGAGGAGAGGGGTGCATTTAAATGTGAATATTTGTAAAAACACCTGCCTGATATGAGTTCAGTCTTGTTGTTTAGCTCTTTAAACATCAGCATTATTGCTACTATCATAATGTTTAATATTGTATGAAAAATGTTCTGCTTTACTATTGCCCTCACATGTGGTACCTCTGGTAGTCCTGCCTATGTTGGCCTGTGTCATCACTGAAAACTGAAAAGGATCACTGGACCAGTTTTATTATTTGTTAAACAAAATAATATCTATCTATCTATACACCAAGCAGCATACAGGGACCATGTGGTGGGTCAAGATAACTACACCTGATATGAGGTTTGGCAAAGGTCCACATTACCTGTAACTGGTATATTTCATTGTTTTTCCTTCCCCTCCACCTGACACTGAAGCTCCATAAAGTGCTGTACGTATCTTTTCCAAGCTAAAGATGACGAATGCCAGCCAGTAGCAATATCAGTCTACAACATAAAACTGAACAAAGTACAGTGCTGCCCACGTGCCATACTATTCAAGGTGATATTTCCTAGAATAACCTCCACTTTATATGCATGGAGACCATCTGGACCAGTAGGCATTCCATGAACTCGCCATGCGGAAAACAGAGTACAGCCTTGCTCTTTTCTTAACCACAAAGAAGGTATGAACTGATTGGGATTAAATGAAGTTGACACAATTCCCCCAAATCGCCTCTGAAAATGAACAAACAAAAAGCTAACCTCTGATTTGTTCTCACAGCATGGTTATTGAATCACAGGTATCAGGACCCTTAGCTCTAAAACAGTGGAATGCATATGCTCGCACAGTTCTCTAGCATGAACTTATGTCCATCAGCTGTTGGTAGCAAACATGGAAATACAGCTGCACTTTTTGTCACAGATGAAAAGCAGAAAAATAAATTGATTATAGACATTACTGCTCCTGGGCCTAATCTGTGTGTCATGTGAATCACATAAAATTGTGTTGATTAAAATGTGCATCATTTTTTTATACTTAGTTACATAAATATGAGATGCTACATTGAATATCTGGGCAGCTTTATTAGGAGGAATAGCAGAACATTCTGGACTGGATTTCTGTCATGTACTCAAACTCTCTCATGTGTAAGTTATAATATCAAGCTAAAAAGCCAGAAGAACATAACAGATACACAACATTGAACAGAACGATACTGTTTCTGTGTGAGATCACAGCACAGCAGGCATCAGGATTTTCCAACTGTGGTGAGATCTCCGAGTTGGCATATATAATTATCAGAGATGTGGGGAAGTGGAGGGACATGTCTCCTCCAATAAACAATTGTTTTTTTCTGTTTGTGTTTGTGTGTTTCAATGTTTTGGCTCCATTCTGTTTGTTGTTTCATTTTTTCTTACTATATGTTAGGAACCCTCTGGACCTTCAAATAGCTCTGAGAAGGTAGACAATGTAATGAAAATGTAATGTAATCTACACTTCACTACTTTTGTTGAGATTGTACATCATTGAGCATGGACTAGTGCAGCAATAGGCCAGCCAGATGAATATGTGCATGGTTTTGTGCATTTTACACAGATAGTACTGAAAACAGGGTATTACCTGATAGCTGTAATATTTTCTTTGTATGCACTTGTTCTCACTATTTGCAATGTAAATATCTTGTCATGACAAAGTTAACTGTATATGTTCTTGCTTGTCATTCTCTGTATTTTTATTACCTCTTTTGTTTTAAAAGCTGTGGGAAGCCTGTTTTCCCCCAAACAGTACTTGCAATTGAGCAGCTTTGATAAGTTCACTATCCTGGTAAAAAGTGTAAATACATACATGCATAAATAAATACATCATTTCCTCTACATGTCCGTCACTACTTATGGTAAAGATATGACCTATGTAATCCATATGATAGTCTTCGGTTGTGATTATGGCAATAATATGCCTACACCTATGTCCATACAATACTAGGGTAGGACTATGTCACTAGCATTTCCTAAAAGGTATCCTACTGCTAGCAGTAGGGGTGAATTTATTGATACCTGTCAGTCCCACCAAAATGGTTAAGCCCAATGGGGAATCTATTTATACCAAGTTGTGGCATATATCTTCTTTTTGTATTTTTATATCTGCCTCTACATGTATTGCAAAGCATACATCACAGTTGTTCCTTTCTAATATAGTGTGTATACCTAGACTATGTCTGTGTCTGTAACTGTTATTCTACTGGTCACTGTAGTATACTTTGTGTCATGTGTTCACAGGCATCTGTATGGCCAGTGAATGAGGTGGATGACAAAGATGAGACAATTTCATCCATGCTGAAAAAGATGGTTTACTTCATGTACTCCAGACATGGACATCACTTGTTGAGGTGAAGGGGTGTAGAACAACCTTTATAGGACCAGATGTGTCGCACTATGTTCCTATTCATAAGCCATGGGACAGCTATCTCAGATTACAATAATTCTATGGCAAGGCAATTTCACATTTCCTAGAAGCTGAGAATTTGGCTACACAGGCTGGTCACTCAGGAGCAGATGGCTGCAAAGCCAAAGGAGATTTTGGTGTCCCTACAAGTGAACAATGGTTCTAGTTGCATCCACAAAGGAGTGGACAATGCTATGAGAATGAACTTAGCCCCTTGCATATTCCTGAATGATGTACTGTTAGTGCTAGCTTCAGGCGATTTGTGCCCATCATTACTGCACGTAGAGACCAACTGCTGACCACAACATAAATTGACTATGTTTTTCCATAGGAACATGTGGTGTCCACTCAAATCAGGATGGTGGCATAGGTAGATTGCGATTGGACGATACATCAGACAACTTCAGCCTATCTAAGAAGACTACAAGCTTAGAAACAGCACTCATGTTCACTCTGGTGTGCCTTTTTTTCTGTATCTTCACAGGGCAGAATGCTGTCAGGGTGACATGTTTAGGGGCTAGAGCAGGACATCAGGCTCATATTGGCATTCATGTGGGGGCTGAAAATGATGATGAGACACAGACTCCTGATTCACAGATGACACAGTGGCAATATTCAGCTCCATCCTAGATGGATATGTACACAGTGCAACACGAAGACATGGCCTAAGTCACAAACTCACCTGAGTCTGCACAATCAAATTTACTATGCCCCCTGTCAGGAAGAGGTTCCTGTTGCTCTGAACACTGAGACTGCTGCCCCTGTGGCTGCTGCAGCAGATGATCACACTGTCTCTGATATGAAAATACCTTCATTGCTTTAGATCTCAGTGGTGCACAATGCTGTCACATGTCACAGTCAGCCCTTGATGCATGAGAATCACTCAAGTTCAACTAATAGAGGTGCTGAACTATTATCCGGGTGCAATTAGCTATAACCTAGGCCCACATGCAGCAAGGACTGTTTTATGCTGCCTCTGTCAGTACATAGAGTTCATAGACACAATACTGATTAGTATTATGATGTCTATGGTGGCACACAGCACTTCTGTGCCTACCTGCATGTGTTGATTGCAAGCACAACATTCACTGCCCATGTTAATAGTGTTAACCAAGTTCAAAGTATGGTATATACCAGAGTGGTTGAGTGGGCTGGACATAGCAAGTTTACCTACTTCTGGAAGTTTACAACACTCTGTCACCCTTCTTTGTCATTAATGACTAAAGCCAGCCTCTACTGGTGAGCCACTTTATCAGTAGACTTCATCTGAGTCTAGTGACTGCACACTTCCTCTTTGTCAATGGACACCCCTAGTCCAAGTGCATGAAACCAGCAGAATGGCCACATGTCACATTGATGCGGTCACAAATCACAAAAGGAAATTATCCCTGAACCAGAATAACCCTCTTCATGATGCATTGTTGTGACCACATGTGACATACTAGCCACAGTTGGTGTATGAGTAAACAGCCAAGTGTCATTGTCTTTGTAAAGGCTGCCAGTCTAGCTAGATAGAATTTTGTAAATAATTATATGTCATTGTAAATATTAATGTAATCCACAGGTTTATTCTACAAGTGTAAAGAGAACTATATGTTATGATTAAACTATCCCCCGGATTCTCAAAAGGCTGCACGGAGTGCAAGATGAGTGCAGTAGCTCAGGCAGGCAATATGTCTGCTGTGCGATCCAGGAACAGCCAGCAGGGGCGTGCACGACAGCTCCAGCACTAATCTTGCACAGACTAAGCCCTGGTATGCAAATCACCTCATTTGCAGGAGAAATCCATGCAAATGAGGTGATTTTGCATCCAGGAAGCTCGCAAAAGTCCATACAAGACTAGTGCAATCTGCAGAAATGTACTCGGTTAGTAACCAAGTACATTTCTGCAAAATCCAAAATGGAGCTATGACAGCTCCAAATAAAGGCTGCATATCATTGATGAAGCATGCCAGTGGCCAAGTATAAGGCCATTGGCATTGCCAACTGTTTAAAAAATGAAAAAGATCAACTTTTATTTTTTTTCACCAATCTCGGCTGTTTAAGCATAGGGCAGCGGCGCACAAATGGGATCGGGGGAAAATAAGAAAATAAACATAAAATGAGCATTCTAACTAAAATCAGTATTTTGCCATGCAAGTCAATGGCAGGCAGAAGACAACCAGGCCAGTAAGTAGTGGTTGCTAAGGGGGGGGAGGCTGAGTGTGAGACATGTAACTATGCATTAGCAGGCAATCCTATGCAAATGAGGGAAAGGTTAGTAAATCCCAGTTTTCCCCAGATTGTGAGGCAGGTCCCAAGAGTGTAAGAGTATAAATAGCTGAATGCAAGACTGAGATATAGGTGACATCATGGGGGGGGTGTCAGGCATACTGTAGGTGGATTGGAGCCCTGTGGCTCGGGACTGCTCCTAGCTTTAGCACAGCTAAGCTAGAGGTGTGTCCAAACTGCCTACCACTCTTTGCAATGTGTAAGCGGGTGTGCGCACCGCGCACCAGGTCTTACAGGAAGAAAAAGGAAAAAGAAGTTAAAACAGGAAATAGCAGCTCTGTGTACATTTGAGCACTCCGTTTGTGCGGCGTGCACACAGGCTTAAACAGGGAGGCAATGGGAAGGGAAAACAGCAGTAGGAAGGTAATCAAGGAGAACTAGCTTAGCTGACAGGTGAAATGTATCAGAATCAGCCAATTACACAGGCAGCAGACCAGCCTAGCACACCACTATAAACTAAGCAAACACCTGTCTCCCTTGTTTTTCCCAAAACCTCTGCACCACCGGTGTATACAGATGGGGAAATTTTACAAAACTAAAGCAAGAGAAAAAATGTTAGGGGCTGCTTTTGCTGTCATAAACCAGCATGTGCAAGAGGCTGAGGGTGGTGAGGATGTGAATGCTGCTGAGCAACCCACAGTGAGGAGACAGGGAAGAGTGTACAGAGCCAGGGTAACCTACCAAGGGCTACATGAGTGGAGCTATAGGGTGGACAGGGACCTCCTACAGCAAATTGTTGAGCTATGCTACCCACGCCTCACACACAGAACTAACAGAGGGGAACCCATCCCAGTGTATACCAAAGTATGTGTAGGCCTAAGAATACTAGCTACAGGTACCTTCCAAAGGCCAACTGGAGATATTATGGGGATTTCACAGGCATCAACATCCAGGGTACTCCACCAGTTCCTGGATGCCATGTCAGCACATTTTGGTGAGCACGTATATTTCCACATCACCTGTGAGGCATTGGCCACCAAATAACAGAATACCCTGAGGTAGTGGGTGCAATAGACTGCACACACATATGCATTAAAGTACCACCAGGTGAGCGGGGTAGGGTCTACATCAACCGCAAGGGCTTCCCCTCCATCAACTGCCAAGTCATGCGCGATGCCCAGGGCATAATAATGAATGTGTGTGCTGGCTGCCCTGGAAGCTACCACGATTCCCACATCAGGCATCTGATGCAGCTGTACCAGACATTTGCCAATGGGGACATCCCACATGGTCACCTAGTGGGGGATGATGGATACTCACTGGAGCCATGGCCGATGACACACATCAGAAATGCACACACATCTGAACAAGAACTCCATAATGAGGCACACGCACAAACATGAATCATAATAGAGCATGTGTTTGGGATGCTCAAGTCATGGTTCTGGTGCCTGGACACATCCGATGGAGCCTTGCAGTACTCACCAACTACATGTACCCAAATTGTCCTTGTATGTGCCATGCTACACAATATGATCATGTGGAAACAGCTCCAGCAGGAACAGCATGGGGCAGGGCCACACAGCCCCCCACCAGTGCCAAGGCCTGCACAGGCACAGAGTGACTCGGAGGAGGAGCAACCTGTGCCTGCCCCAGTAGGCAGAAGGAGGTGTGCCCAGTATGCCCTGGCCTTGGCAAAGAGGCAATGCATAGCACATGCACTGACACAGTAGGGACCCAGGGAATTACACCTTTCTCTGACTCGCACATACAGTAAAAGGGATGCCAAACATGACACTACCTGTGCTCAGCCATGTATAGGGAGTGTACTATGTGCATCCAACATAGGCAGCCCTGCAGCACCCTCCCTCAGTACTGGGACACCCATAAGGTAAGTGACTCACACATGCCAGTTGGGAGGGCACATACCCAACAACAGTCACAGCCAGCAGGATAGGTGTAGAAAAACACAAACAAATGCTGTACTATGGCCTTTGAATGAGCCCTATGAGTAACCCCTCCCCCAAGCCTACATAGACAGACTACAGCAAGCCAGGCAGTTGGATGTAAGTTGTGAAGTCTAGGAAGTCAGAAACTAATATGTACGTAGTGAAAGCTAAGATCTATAGTACACTGGTATGCATCTAGCCAGCACGATAAGTAAGTCCACAGACTGCAGTGGTGTACCTGACATACCAGTACAGTCCTAGCAACTGAGTAAATGTGTCAGGTGTGTCCCACCATCCTACTTGCACTTACAGTAACAGTCAGGTGTGCCCCCCCAACCCCTGTGTAGAAATGTAGGAACAGTCAGATGCACCCCCACGCTATGCAGAAATGTAGCAACAGTCAATGCCAAATGACTGATGTACACCCTGCAGACACAGCATGCTACCTGTTGGTGTACAACACAAAGGTCAGGGGTTCTATACCCACACATGGCCATACTGGGTATGCTCACACACATATACATGAAGGCCATGTCTGCAAACACCAGTGGACCAGACATATCTGGCAGTTGCAGAACTTATTGCAGACACATGTCAGTATGCACCACTCCTGCCTTGCAGACACAGTGGATGGGAATACAGACATATATGTAAGGACAACACACTATAATAAGCCAAAGGTAGATGGACATAGATGTGTGGAGGAGGGTGACCATGACAAGGAGCCATCTGGGCCTGTCCCACCCAGCACACAGCCAAAGGGCCCCAAACACATGAGGTGCAGGTGTCACTCACTGCAGACACTAGCCACCAGTATCTCTCAGCATGACAGGCTATATGGTGCACGTGCCAGCTGTGCAACATGACTGTACAAGGAAGTAGTCACCTAGTAGCTATATACACGTACCTGTGGCATATGACCCCATGTGTGCCTACATGTAGCATGACAATCCCCTACATAAATGGGTTATGGGTCATGCACACACCGCCCTCCCCATAGCAGTATCATGAAAAGCCTGCTGAGGTCATCCAATGTGAAATACACCTTTGGGAGAGCTGTAGCTCAGTAATCCCCATGGCGTGTCCCATAACTGTGTACTGCTGTAGTGATAAACTAGTTAGGTAGTAGTTCTAACCCCAGACTTGGCAACTGTTTGAGTGTGTGTTTGTGTGCGTGTCTCTCTGTCTCTCACTGTGTAGAGAGAAATGCTTTTTAGGCTTCTCACACTCAGTACAATTCATATACTCACCTATGGCAAGGTTGCTGATGTCAATCACCTAGCAATACACCTCTGGGAATATCATAGCCCAGTAATCTCTGTAGAGTGTCCTGTAACTGCATACTGCTGTAGTGTGATAAAGTAGTTAGGTAGGTGTTCTAACCCCAGATCTGGCAACTGTGTGTGTGTGTGTGTGTGTGTGTGTGTGTGTGTGTGTGTGTGTGTGTGTGTGTGTGTGTGTGTGTGTGTGTGTGTGTGTATGTGCCTGACTGAGTAGAGAGCAATGCTTTTTAGGCCACTTACACTCCGTACAATTCATATACTCAACTTTGGCAAAGCTGCTGATGTCAATAACCTGGAAATACAACTCTGGGAAAATAATAGCCTAGTAATCCCTGCAGTGCATCCTGTAACTGTGTACAGCTGTTGTAAGATAAAGTAGTTAGGTAGGTGTTCTAACCCAGACTTGGCAACTGTGTTTGTGTGTGAATGTGTGTGTGTGTGTGTGTGTGTGTGTCTGACTGATTAGAGAGCAATGCTTTTTAGGCTACTCACACTCCGTACAACTCATATACTCAACTTTGGCAAGGCTGTTGATGTCACTCACCTAAAAATACACCTCTGTGAAAATCATAACCCAATAATCTCCATAGCACGTCCTATAACTGTGTACTGCTGTAGTATGATAAAGTGATTAGGCAGATGTTCCAACCCCAGACTTGGCAAGTGTGTGTGAGTGTATATGAATCTGTGTGTGTCTCTGTCTGTCTTAGACTGAGTAGAGAACAATGCTTTTTAGAGTACTCTCACTCCTTAGAATTCATATACTCAACTTTGGCAAGGCTGCTGATGTCACCCACCTAGAAATACACCTATGGGAAGGTTGTAGCTCAGTAATATCTGTAGTGTGTCCTGTAACTGCGTACAGCTGTAGTGTGATCTAGAACTGTAATAGCGTTCCTTCTCCACCCATGGCAGTTCTGGATGTTTTATGTGTGTTCCAATGTCTGTGTATGGAAGAATGCATTTTAGGCTACTCACTCACAGTACATTTCAAATGTCTTACTTTGGCAATCCTGCTGATGTCATTCATTGTGAAATTTACCTTTGGGGAAGGACTTCTCTAGTAATACCTGTGGTGTGTCCTATAACACCTCCATGCTGTAGTGTGATATAGACCTTGGTCAGGGGTTCTATACCCACACATCAGTTGTGAATGTTTTGTGTGTGTCTCACTGTCTGTGTAGGAAGCAATGCAATTTAGGCTAGTCACTTACAGTACAGTTGAAATGGCCTTCTTTGGTAATCCTGCTGTCATTCGATGTGAAATACACCTTTGGGGAAAAAAGTACTCCAGTAATGTCTGTGGTGCGTATTATAACTGCGTAGTGCTGTAGTGTAATAAACTAGTTAGGTAGGGGTTCAACTCCCAGACATAACAGGTGTGTGTGTGTGTGTGTTGGTAACTCATATCCTGTGTAGAGGTGGTTGTGAGTGTGTGACACCTGTGGGCAATGGGTAGGGGGTTTTGCTTATTTCTGTTATGGTGGCCCTACTATATAGCACAATGTCAACCATACAGGGATAACAGATGTAAATTAGCTGAGAGGCTAGGGTGTAAAGCCTTACACATACATGTGACATCAAGGCCAGCCACTTGTTTGGCTGTGGGGGGATGCCTATTCGTACAAGACGTATAGTGTATGGGGCTTCTCAACTCCATTAATGGTGCATGTGGACATATGTGTATTTGTTAATCTGCTGTTGCTATCTACAAATGTATGGCCATATATACCTATATAGATTTACACATCTGCTAATATATATATATATATATATATATATATATATATATATATATATATATATATATATATATATAACTATGTCCATATACACCTACATAGATATATATATATATATATCTGCGTACACATATGTAACGTGCTGTGTATATGTAGACATATAGGTGTAGACGGATTCACTTTAAAAGATCGAATTCCCAAAATCTCGAACCTCATATGGTCGAGACCAAAAGATCGAGTTTTGGAAACTCGAACTTCTAAACTGAAACCCCCCCCAAAAAAAAAAGTCAAACATCGCTTTTGCAGGGGGGCTTCGCCCTCCTGCACCCCCCACACCCCCCTACTTAAATATACCAACTCCAAGATCGCTACAGTGGGGAAGGAAATCTCCCATATTAGCTGTATGCGGAAGCACAAACGGAGATTTCCCACCTCCTGTCAACACCACAAAAGATAAAACATTACACACACAGAGCATAAGAAGCCTTGCCTCTGTGTGCACGTAACGTTTTAAGGTAAGTAAAGTGTTATTTTTTACAACTTTACATATTCGATTTACTGGAATGTCGATCACATGGTTTCGACCACATGACATTCGAGATTTCAGTAATTCGATTATGTAAAGTGCTTCCATGTAGACACATATATGTGTCAATTTAGGCATATACATGTATATACGTGCATATATATTGATATATATGTATATAGTTTTAGAAATTAATATATATATATCTTCATATCTAGATATGTTGTTTCTGTTTAGATATTAATATAGGTACACACACATACAGCTAGATGTTGGTACACATTGTCTGTACTGTTGCATGACTGGAGTGAATGATATGTTTCTGCAAACATCAAATCTCTTTGTATCTGTCATGGCTTAGTGGTAAATCACTTTGTCTGTGGTATGCAGGGTCCTTGTTTGAGCCCTGCAAGAGCTGTTTATTTTGTTGCTGGGCAGAACACGGCCCATTGGATACACAGTGATTAAGGCACTTTAAAGCAGTTGTAAGCAGGTTTGCACAGAGCTAAGCAATGCCTACACAGGTTAAGCAATTCAGCAGCTAACTGAGTATAAGAAACTGTAACCAGACTTAAGCAGTGCTTACCTCCACGCAAACCTGCGTACAACTGCTTTAAAGTGCCTTAATCACTCTGTATCCATTGGCCCTTGTTCTGCCTAGCAACAAAATAAACAACCTCTACTAGGCTCAAACCCAGGACCATGCACACCATAGCCCAAGTGATTTACTTCTAAGCCATCTCAGATATACATAACCCTGCTGTATTCACAAACATATCATCCAGCCCAGTCATACAACAGTACAGAGAATGTATTCCAACATGTATATGTATGTGGGTGTGACAATATATTAATGTCTAAACAGATACAACATATTGATTTATGTAAATATATATATATATATATATATACAGACATATATGTAAGCAGATATATATATATATATATATATATATATATATATATATATATATATATATATATATAGGTATATACGGACATACATCTGTAGATAAAGTGGGAACATAGCAGAAAAATATATGTCCACATGCTCCATTAATGGGATTGACCGGCACAAATAACATATGTCATGCACGAATAGGTACCCCCCCCCCACAGCCAAACATGTCTGCCCTGCAATACACTACCAACTGTTGCAGATCCCATAACTAGGATCTTACATGGCAAGGGCACAAGATGTTAACAGTACTCCATCCCACCTGTATGATGTCAGGCTGGCATCAGTAACATATCATGCAGTACAGTCAGGCTCATAATGACTCCCATATTGCAGTCATCTGTTACCTTTGTTAGCCAGAGTCCCATACTGTTGGCCTGTACTTCAGAGATGTAGATGCCAAACAACAGTAGTCCCAGGACTGAACCCTGAGGTACTCCACTTGTCATTTGCCTGGGGATGGAGTTGGAGTCAGTTACACCTACAGCTTGGGTTCCGTCAGTAAGCCATGTGGCAAAGCAGCGAGTGGCATAGGGATGTATGGCCGGATTAGTATGTTAATCTATGTTTCCAGACTGGGGGATGGTGTTGAAGGGCTTGGAGAGGTCCACATAGGCTTTGTGGACTACCTTACCCTCTTCAACAGCTATGCAGACTAAGTCAAAGCAGTCAATCAGTTTCAGGAGACAAGACTGGGCCTCCATGAGCCCAATCTGTGTGGGGTCCAGTGTTTGAGGGTTGACAATGTCTGCGTTCAAAACATCCCTGATAATGCATTACATGGCCATGCAGATCAGGCACGTCAGACTGATGTGACCATAGTTCCAGGGACCACAGATGGATCCCCCCTTGTGGAGTGAGATAACTGCAGCTGTGCGCCACTCAGTGGGCACCAGGCCTGATGCAAGGCTATGATTACACATGACAGTTAGGTGAGTTGCATTCCATTTTGTAGTTCATGTAGTACACAGCCCAGGATATCATCTGGTCCCATGGATGCTGTATTCTTAGTTGTGGGTAGTGCTTTGTCTGCCTGTGTGGCCATGATTACTGGGCAATGGAAACCTTTATGTATTGACATGGGCCCTTTTGGGAGTGTGAGCGGGTGCATGTGGCACTAAATCAATCTGCCAGAATATTGGCACATTCCGTGGAAGCAGTCTATGTAATGCCATTCTGTTGCACCTCAGAGCACTTCTGAGCATTGCCAGTTAGAATTCATACATGACTATAGAATGTTGTGTTGTCTGTGGAATCTGTTGTGATTTTGGTTAAATAATCAGCTTTGGAGGATTCCATGAGGGATCTCAACGATTTACTGGGGCTGGTAAGGGAGTTGTTTGCATCCTTGGATTATCCTTTTTTCTTCAACAGTGTCTACCATCTGTTGTGTACTCTGTTAATGGCAGGAGACCACCAGACTGGCTTGATTATTTGGGAGGTGAGCGTTGTGGTTCTATGTGGGATGTCAGGAATCAGGCACAAGTGGCTGTGCTCATACGGTGCCTTAGTGCAGGATTCATCAGTTAAACTGTCATCTCCTGTCTCCATGGGTGTCACAAACATTGTCACTTCTGCCTTGAGTAGCATGAAGTTGGCCTTGGAGAGGTCTTTTACGTTTTACGGACAACTGTATATACATTCCTTTCACATGTTCAGTTTGATTAGGCTATGGTGGGATTACTTTGGTGGAACCGCAGTCCCATGTACTGTTGTGATGGCTTAGTAGTTAATTACTGTAACTATAGCATACAAGGTCCTGGGTTAATGACCTGCAAAGGCAGTTTATTTTTGTTCCAGCCAGACCAGCGGTGAATGCATACAGACTAATTAGGGCATTTTAAGTTAGTCACACTCAATACAATTCAAATGCCCTACTTTGGCAATCTTGCTGATGTCAATCACTGTGAAGTACACCTGTGGGGAAAGAGCACTCCAGCAATATCTGTGGTGCGTGCTATAACAGCGTGATGCTGTAGTGTGATATGGAACTCTGGTAGGGATTCTATTCTCACACATGGGAGTTGTTAATGCTTTTGTGTCTGTTCCTATGCCTGTGTAAAGAGCAATGCATGTTTGGCTAGTCACACTCACTACAATTCATTCACTCTACTTGGGCAGTCCTGCTGATGTCACTCACTGTGAAATAAACCTTTGGGGTAAAAGTACTCCAGTAATCTCTGTGGCACATTCTGTAATGGCATAGTGCTGTAGTGTAATAACTAGTGAGATAGGGGTTCAAATTCCAGATGTGACAGGTGTGTGTATTATTGTGTTGATGTTTATCATTCATGTCCTGTGTGGAGGTGGTTGTGAGTGTATAACAACTGGACCCAATGTTGAGTGTGTTTTTAATATTTCTTATATGGTGCCGCTAGCATAAATCACAATATCCACTGTGCAGGGATAACAGATGTGATATCAGTACATAGTCAGTCACGGGTTCGATACCCTGGACTGGTAGGTGTGTGACACAAACATGCTTACCTTTTACTCTCCCAAACCACCCTAACTTATCATTGCCTCTGCCTCTCTCACTCCCTCTCTGGTGGATGTGGAGACTTACACCTGCTTTGCTTAGGCAGTGGCATGTGTATTGTCAGTGATGCTCATGATCAGCTGATGGCCTCTGCACAGATTACAGCCCTCCTCTAGCTGAGTGCATGTGGAACAGCTGTGGTAACATTCCCATAACCAATTGCATGGAAACACTCTCTTATATCTAGGAACATCTTGTTGGTGTTGGGCCTTTTCATTCACTGTGAGCAGGACCTGGATCTGTTGTTTGGCAAACAGCATCACAGATAGATTGGGGACTTACCTCTGACAACATACACTGTGGAAACAGGGCAACACACAGGAGGTGGATTTGCCTGTCCTGACTACAGATTGTAAGTACTGCTATACTGCAGTTGGGGTGCTATTAGTTTAACAGGGTGTGTGTGGATATGGCTGTCCTACATGTTTTAATACTTGTCATGTCAATGCTATGTTTATGAGGAATCCCCATCTGTAGGGTCATCTGCAGACTGGGCAGTGTGTGGTGCCTTGTGTTCCTTGTGTTACCCACAGAGCACCTATCTCTCAACTGCAGAAGGTAGTGTGAGGATTGCAGTCAGTAGATGGTGACAGCAGGGAGAGTTACTGATGTCATATCCCTCATAGGACATATGTTGCATCAAACCCTGTTACGATAGGAAATGTATGAGGTCATCACAGCGACATGTCAGTATTGGACCTGTGTTGGTGCCTCCAGCCACAACCTTGTCAACCTTTGTACATATGTCATGCAGTAGGGGGTGCATATGTTTTGTACAGCATATTCAGTGACTCCATATCTGATAAGCCAGTGAGATATCAGACTGCTACATATGTTATGTATAGTAGGGTTTATATTTGAGGACATAGCCTGGGCATTCTGTGGTTGTGTATACAGTACTGAGGTATGTGTAAGTCTGGTAATTGTCGACAGTGTGTGTATAGTGCATATGTACCTTGGCCTGTGTAGAGACTGTGATAGATGTCATTGTTCTTGGTCCTGTTCTATCTGATGTTACATGCTGCTCCACTGTATGTCACCCTATCAGTTTTTATGTTTTTAGGGGCAGACACAAATGTCCCAAACCACAGACAGCCATCGGACAACACTGTGTAGCGACCCAGTATATATATGGTTGTTGTATGAGTGGCCCATATGAGGATGGTGTACATCAGATAGTCGATATACTGTAATAGTACACTAGCTTACAATATGTGGCTGTGGCTGTGTTCACATTGGTTGTGGTTATGCACTTTCACACAGGTGTCTGTTACTCTGTGATGTGACATGCCTGTAGATCCTGCTATCCATGCAGGTACATGTGTATTCCCACATAGGAGATGTAGCCCAGTGTTGGGTCAGTCTGCCTGTAGCCTGCACTATGCTTTATTACATGCCTAGCAGCTTACTGTACTTATTCAGTGAGATGTCATGTCCAGATACTTTCCAGATGTGCTACTGCCTGGCCACCATAACAGTCATGTCTGCCAGACAAAGCAGTGGGATGCTGTTCAGATGTATGTCACTAACTAGAGGATAGTATGTTGCCAAGGCACCTCTGTACCAGCTGTTATTATGTGTCAGGACAGACAGGGGTGTATGAATGCATAACCTATGGGGGCAAATGTATACCAGTATGTATGTGTTATACCCATCTACATGGCTGTTAACATCCACATTGACAAGCCTGGTCCACATGTCTTGCATGAAGGAGCTCTGTGTATACCCCTGGACTGACTCGAGTGTGTCAGACTGTCCACATATATTTGCCATATTGCAGCTGCAGTCTACAGGGGCGTTACTGTGCTAGCAGTGGTACTGTACTATGATGACCTTAGGATGTCTATAAGTAGCCAATGGCGCACATGTTAACAGCAGATGTGGCCTCCCACACACACCATTTCTGTGAAGACTATCCCTATTACAGTAGCAATAGTCTACAAATATACCTGCACTACATATGTGACATCCCCTTGCACTGAGATGTTGGGACTATTGGGGCTGAGGTATGGCTCCACTCCATGTGCAGGACACATGGTGAACATATATGTATAAATAAGTATACATATATCCATATAGATATATACACATATACATATCTTGCTTACTGTATGACAACAGTTTTACAAATATGTGCCTGTGTTCCAGTCTCTGTCCTCCACCTACATACCAGGCTTTGCACATATGACATGCTGTCAGGGGTTGTTATGTAGTGGGCTGTGTGTATGTCATGCTGTCATTCCTGCCATCACTTCACTGCTGTTGTGTCCCCCACACATACTGGGGGGTTGGGGCCATATATGTGTGGGTTTCACCTACACAATACATGTGTGCCCTAATGCACTCCAGAGGCCAGTGTATGTAACAGTGGCATATGGTCCAGTATTAGTGAGTGTAGGGGGGGTGCACCATGACTAACCTAGGCTGTTACAACGTGTGTGGGTATCTGGGATAGGCTGCCTTAAGGTATCTGGATGTACTTTACCATACAATCCACCTTGGGTAAATGCAGGCCTACTGCCTCCTGCCATCCGGGATGTTCTGTTTGTCAATGTGATTGTGATGGTGTCAGGTATGCCTTGTTATGGAACAGATACATCCCATTGTGTCATCTGGGATCTGTCCCCCGTAGGGATTGTGTACAGAGTGTAGACAGAGGCTGCTGACCTATACGTCTGCATTATGTACTGTTGATTGTCTGGTATGCTGTGGCCAGGGTTGCCAGACGTCCCTATTTGGGCGGGACTGTCCCGAGATCAGCAGCCTGATCCCGAGTCCCGCCCTGCCAGTTTAAATCCCGGCCAGCCTCCGCTTTGTTTGTTTTTTTTTTTGATTGTCCCGTATACCTGGCATACAGGCCAATCAAAAATTGCTAAACACGGAGCTTCTTGTGTTCCGCATTAAACACGAAGCTCCGTGTTTACGATTTTGATTGGCCCATATGTCGGTATACGGGCCAATCAAAAATCGCTAAACACGGAGCTACTTGTGTTGAATGCGGAACTGCAATGCATTAAACACGAGAAGCTCTGTGTTTAGTGCATTAGTGCAGAGCTACTGAGTGAGCTCAGTTCTTTAATGTGGAACTGTGTTCCGCATTAAAGACCTTCTTTTTTTTTTGTCCCAACCTAGGGGGCTGGAAATCTGGCAACCCTGGCTGTGGCCCAGTCTGTCATTACTAATGTACTATTTGTAGGCCTCGGCCTGGACAGCAACATATGTCAACCTTTCCAGACTACTGTCTTAGTATAACTGTTTCAAAGTTGCATTACACTGTTCATATGGATGTCAGTGTCTAAACAGCTATATGACATGGCATATACAACTGTCATAGTACACAAATAAAGCTTTCACATACATTTATGCACACCTGTGTGTGGTGTTATACCCTTTGATATGTCTGTGGGTATATGTTGCAGGCTATGAATGTCATTCGTATGGGTGGATCATACAGTTTCCAGTTGGTAAGGTGGTGACTGTAGGAATACTGGGTGCTCCATATTGTGTGCACGTACTACATATGTATATTACTGTACACATGTGTGTGTGCGTATGTGTATGTACATATATATTTATATATATGTATATCTATCTATCTATACATATATATATATATATATATATATATATATATATATATATATATATATATACATACACCTGGTGTCAAAGTCGTGGCCTCAAGCTAAATGCCAAAAAATGCATAGTCATCCCATTTGGGAGAAACAAAACAACCACAAATGACCACATAGGTGGCAGCCCCCTTAATACAGAAGAGGTAATAAGAGATCTGGGGACCCAGGTAGATATTAATCTCTCCTTTGACAATCATATTGCCAAAGTAGTTGGGAAATCCTTCTATGTGGCCCATTTAATTACTAAAGGGTTCGCATCTAGAAATAAAGAGGTTATAGTGCCCCTCTACTTGTCACTCATTAGACCCATCATAGAGTACAAAGCCCCATTTGGGATGTACCTCACAAGATACTTCCAACAGCTGGAAAGACCACAAAAGTACCTCACTAAGAGGATTACTGGCCTCAAACATATGTCCTATGTAGCCCGACTGAAAAAACTCCGGCTGTACTCAGTGGCATATCGCTTACTCAGAGGTGCTCTCTGTCTGACTTACAAAGCCATATCCAACTCAGAATTGATGGACATGTTCCACCTAAAGAAATCTAAGTCACTGCGAGCCACGTGCTCTAATGAGCTAAACCTCACCACATCAATAAATATAACATGCTGGAGGGATAGATTCCTTTCACAGAGACTCCCCATGCTTTGGAACAAAATTCCAAATTACATCAGGCAGAGCCCCTCACTAACACTCTTCAAGAGAAACCTTGAAGAGTGGATGGGTAACAGAAAATACACCCCTGGGATCACTTAATTGGCTCTGCTTGACAGAGCATCAGTTAATTAATCAATGGGGTGGTGGAAGCAGATACACTCTGGCTAGGCTTATAAATGCCCTAGGGCAGGTAGCCTAGTACCTACCTATGAACCTATGAACCTATATGTTTATATATATATATATATATATATATATATATATATATATATGCTGACATATATGTATAACCTGCCATATATATTTAAACATGTAGATGTGGACATATATATCTATAGATGTAGACATTTGCATGTTTATATGTTCATAAATATATATATATATATCTATATATATATATATATATATATATATCTATATATACATATATATATATATATATATATATATATGTATATATAGATATATATATATATATATATATATATATATACATATATATATATATATATATATATGTATATATATATATATATATATATATATATATATATATATATAGAAGCCTGAAACATCATAAGCCTGAAAATCAAAATCCTGAAACCAAAAGTCTGAAAATTCAGAATCCTGAAAGCCCAAAATCCTGAAAGCCCAAAATCCTGAAAGACCAAAATCCTGAAACTCAAAATCCTGAAAACACAAAATAGACATACTGATGTCATTGTGGCTTTGCTATTGTTAGCCCTGTGGTGTTAGGTCATGCGTTGGGGTCAGGTAAGTGTCGGTTGGTTTTATTTTAGGGTTAGGGTGGATTTAAGTGAGTTAGGGTTAGGGCGCAGGTTAGGCATGTATGCAATAGTGACAAATATTGGGGTTAGGGGCGGTTTAAGTGAGTTAGGTTTAGGGCGCGGGTCAGGTGAGTGTGCGATAGTGACGGACCTTAGGGTTAGGTTAGGGTCAGGGTCAGTTGGTAGATATTAGTGTCTTTATAGTGACATATTAGCATTATTTGTGTTTTCAGGATTTTGAGTTTCAGGATTTTGGTCTTTCAGGATTTTGGGCTTTCAGGATTTTGAGTTTTCAGGATTCTGAATTTTCAGTCTTTTGGTTTCAGGATTTTGATTTTCAGGCTTATGATGTTTCAGGCTTCTGAATGGGAACCATATATATATATATATATATATTAATGTGTTGTAACGGTTTAGACATTAAGATATTTACTCACACACCTACATCTACATGTTGAAATACATTTTCTGTACTGTTGAATGACTGGACTGGATGATATGTGTGTGAATACATCAAAGGTATGTATATCTGAGATGGCTTAGTGGTAAATCCCTTTGACTATGGTGTCCAAGGTCCTGAGTTTGGTCCTAGCAGAGGCTCCTTATTTTGTTGCTAGGCAGAACAAGTGCTGTTGGATACAGTGTGATTAAGGCAGTTTTGTGCAGTTGTAAGTGGGTTTGCATGGGTTTGAGTGAAGGTAAGCACTGCCAACCGCCGCTTATGATTTCTTACAATCAGTTAGCTTCAGATTTCTCAACCTGTGTAGCCATAGCTTACCCTCATGCAAATCCATGCAAACCCGCTGCTTAGCAGTACTTACTGCTGCTTACCCCTGCGCTAATTCATTTAAAAGAAAAGAAAAAGTGGTTGATAGGAAAGTGGTGAAAATGGGGCACAAAGAGGGAAAAACAGTAGGGAAAATAGCTAGGCATGTGCAGGAAGGGTATAGGAAAGGTCCATAGCTGCCCGTTTCTTCTACAGCAACAGCTGTACATATACACTATATTTGCAGGTACATTTGGACCCTCAAACCCCTGGGAGAGGGGTGAGGACAACATATATTCATTGTGATGCCAGTTAGACCAGATTACATGTGTCCAATGGACACGTGCAAAATGGATAGCTATGTATGGGGCACGATTTCTTTGTGGGAACAGATTGCCCTTTTTTTTTTCAGGGAGAGTGGGATGTTGGGGAGGGTTAGTAGGTATATTTGGGGAGAAAAGTTTGGTAGGTAAATAGACAAGACACACAAGACACATACAGTGCCGGTATATGACACATGTGGGGGGTAAACATCTTGGACAGGGAGGGGTGTTTGGAAGTCGCATGCCCATGAGTCCCCAACTGGACCCATGGGCAGTCACCACTGCACCTTCATGGCCCCAAAGGTGGCTGTGCTGGGGGCTGTGTAGGAGAGGCAGGTTCACCCTCTAATAGCACCACTCAGCCCTCAAGCTGACATAGCCACTCTCGATACTCCAGATCGAGCTCCCTACGCACCATGGTCTGGACCTGTTGACAGGTGACAGGTTCCCCTCCACGCCCACTCCATTGGGGGGGGCAAGCCCCATCACCTGCAGTGGTTCCTCCCGAAGGTGGCACAGCACCCACAGATGAGGAGGTCCCAGGCTGGGCCCCAGATGTGCTGATGCCCAGTGCCATGGCCAGCTGAGGTGGGACAGGTGGGTCTGTTGGGACCAGCTTTCCCATACGAGTTGTGTTGTCGCAGGTTTATGGCAGATATGGGTTAGTAACAGTCAACAGAATTCAGGATTAGTTATAACAGCATGCATAGATATTCCAATTAACCCGACACACCAGATTTAACACAGTTGCAGAGCAAGCAGAACACATGCATATATGGAACAACAGTGGCCATTACAGGAGCATGTGGGTTTCATTGATTGCAACAGGCCACCAATATGGGTGTATTTTAACATGGCACATGCATAGAAACAAATGTGAATATTTATTAACCATTAGGACATATGTCCCAAAAAAGTTTGAAGTATACACATACCAGTTGAGGAGTGTCATTGCGTTATTATGCACATATGGTAGGGGTGAGCGAGAGGGTTCAATTAACAAGTAATATATCCTTGTAGTTTTCACAATATTCTTAGTCACTGCAGTGATCTTTCCCTTACATGTATTATTACACTGCACAATGGCCTTATATTGTACACTGGTATGTTTATACATTATTATATACATGACCTGTGTCTTAAATACAGACACGACAGGCTGCAGGTGTTAATGCAACATACGTTGGGAATTGCTGTCATACACTTTGGGTGAGGTGCTAGAATGACAGGTTTGTTTTCATATACATTCTCTGACTATGCACACGTTTGACTATCAGTTATATGTCATTGACAGCTATCTACATTTCTTGGATCATCACACTGAATTTTCAGCGGAACAGTGTACCTAACTGGTGATATGGGCCATTTATCTGGACATGCTGGACAGATTGGAACAGTTGTGGTGTATAAATGTGCATACAACTTACAATTAGAACATTCAAGCAAATTCTGTACAGATGTTGGGTGTAATTATGCATACAGCTTTCTATCTGAAAATTGTATCACAGTCTGTACAGTTGTGGGGTATGATTATGCATACAACTTAGTAGCACTCCCAGGAGTCGAACCCCTGCTGTGTGTGACAAAAAGTTATTGCTAACATCACAGTACACTGTGCTATCAGGGAACTGATATAAAGTGTTAAGTCTCCCTAACTTGTACGATATGACTGACCTCTTGGCACTTCCAGCATTGGTTTGCAGGACTTCATACCCATCTTGTCTGCATATCACGGTATGGGTGACACTGCTTAAGATACAACAGTACTATTTATAGTATGGGACACATCACAAACATATGAGAGAAGAGTAAACAGAAGCACTCCAGGGGTTATACCTTTATTCACAGACTATTAACACATTTATTTCTACTGGTACAACACTTTCTAAGGCTCTTATATTCTTTGTTATGACAGTACATGCAGACTGATTACTAACCTGCCTCGCGATGCAGCCTATGCAGCCTAGCATCATGGGCTTGCTGGTTTGCAGCCCGCTGATCTACAGCTGTCAGAGAAATGCATTGATATTTAGCCATACCTATCCATAATATACACAAGCTAGGCAATTATTTACTACTTAGTAGAATGTGTACTTAGTACTGGGGCATTGGACATCTGCTGACACTCCTGGATCCACTGTTCCAGGACATCCGCCCTCCACCGTTTCAGGTCAGCATGGTGGTGCCTGACCTGCTCACCAGTCCTGGGGATACCTGTGGCACTGGTAAGGTCATGGGCGAGACTGTCCCAGGCCTCCGTTTTGTACTGTGAGCCCTGATACTTGCCCTGCAGTAGTCTCTGATCATGATGTTTTACCAGGAGCCATACCATGAATTTTGACTCCTGGATGCCCTAGCGCTGTGCTCTGAATCGAGTGCCTTCACCCACACCAGCCATTCTGCATGCAGTAGGAAGCTACAACCAGTTATGAGAAGTATTCCTGCCTGTGGAGTTTAAATACAGCCGTTTTCCCACACTTTGCCATGATTGGCCAGTTTTGAAAAGGCTAAGCTATGGGCACACCTGCTGACATAAGGTTGGCACTGTTTAAAGAGGTATACCACTAGGTAGATTGAATTGGCTCCCCTACACATTGCTTACACTTACTAACTTGAGCTGTGCTGCGGTTAGCATTGCTTAATAGTTAATTAGCACTATATTTGCCATTTGGCAATGATTTATTCTTTATTACAAGTTATATATGTGTTTGGTATCCGTGATTCATGTGTGCATACACTGTATGGGGACCTGGGGACTTCTACACTTTATTACAATAACACCTCCAATCTATGCTTACTGCAGTACTCCAATTCACATATTTATGTTCTGTAACGGGTTATACAACATCACACTGTATATAGATTGAGTTCACATGCTTGGTTTGATTTTCCTGTGGTGTGGATTAGTTTGCTGATACCTCATGCATATCTATTGCTATGATGGCTTAGTGGTTAACTATTGTGACTATGGTATACAGGGTCCTGAGTTAGAGCCTTACAGAAACAGTTTATTTTGTTGCTGGGCAAAACATGGGCCACTGGATCCAGAATGATTAAGGCACTTTAACGCCGTTGTAAGTGGGTTTGCACGATGGTAAGCACTGTTAGCTTCTACTTTGCTTAATCTGTGTAGGCAATGCTTACCTCTGTGCAAACGCACTTAAATACACTTACTAGTGCTTATATATGCTTACTACTGCTTTATTTGTGCTTAAACCTGCTTACTATTGCCTTATTCATTATGACACTGACACTTCACATGTGCATTTCATGCAGTACTCCAGTTCAAATCTAAATGTTATTATGTAGATTATACTGCAAAAAGATGTAAAATTGTGCTCATATTCAGATTTCACATGGAAAATGACATGTGCTGCAGTGGGACTCGAACCGGGAATGCCTGTTCATTAAGCAGATGCTCTGACCACTACACTATTGCTGTGCTGCTTCATTTGGATATATATTCCTTCTTATCCTCTTTAGCCTTTTCAGCTGCTTTAACCATAGATAAGTGATGGGCAAACCCATGCACCTATGGTTAGCTGTACTCAGGGTTTAAAAAAAAATAATAAAAGGGTTTCTTCATTTTATTTAAATGTACTGATGCTGTTGAACACATGGGGACTGTTGGTGGGTATATGTGAACACCTATGAGCGGTCTTGCTCATTTATTTACATGTTTTTCTGTTGTACTTTGCAGGGGGGTATTTATTCTGAGAGCTCTGCTCTCAGACACACCCCTTGCACTCGTCCATGCTCCATGTAGCATTAGGAGCTCAGGCAGCGTGCCTTCATCAATATGTATGACACGCTACCGTCTTCCTCTTAAACTGCTGCTTCCGTGCAGGAAGATTAGTAAATCTGGGGTATATGTTTACTGAGCTTCAAAAATTTAACCACAGTGCACTCTGCTGGAAGAAAGCTGATAAGTCAAGCACTGTATGACTGCTTGATCTCAATCTTGGAGACAGGATGTCTGGGCCAGGAAATTCTTTCTATTATCTTGATTTAAGAGATAATTACTAAAGTTTTACATGTATAATGTCTTTTATTGCTGTGGCTTCCTGGCCAGGTGCAGCTTACTAAAAATGTAAATTGTGAGTTTCTGTTAGCCAGGGAAACTAAATTAGAATTGATAAGAATGATGTAATATGAAATGATTCAGTAGTACTGTGTTGTCAGTTTAAGACTTTCTCAGAGAGAAAGACAGATCATTTTGGATTTTGTATTAACCTGAACACATCAGCTCACCAGCACTCTGCCGTTGCTTGCTGTGTAAGTACGATATTTATTTAGAACTGTGAGTTCTCTTAGAGATAGATAGAAATAGTCAGATTAGTCCAGCTGTGTTCTATATTTAAGTCATACTATTGTACAGTATTATTTTAAAGCATTTTCCTGTGATCTCTCAACTCTATGTCATTGTGTTGAAGTAATAAGATTTGTCTTGTGTTTTTATTATTTATTATTAAATACTTTTAAACCTTTCAACTGTGGCTGTTTTGTGTAGAGATAATTTGAACTCTTAGTGTACATTGCATGTATTCAGTGATACTGTCCACATCACTCCATATAACTTTAGCTCTGGGTCACACTATTTGGATAACAACAATATTACACAGTGAAATTATTCACCCTTTCTGAAGGGTCTTATTAGTAGTTAATAAGAGTAGATGGTGGCAGTGATTACTACCTTATAGCCTGGCAGGAGGGGGCATAGCTGGAGAACCTGTGCCAGCCTTTCACAGGAGTATTGGTGGGTTTGTATGTAAACCAAATCTCAAAGTATGTGTGTGCCCTACTTGGGCAGGGACATGAAGCACTGGTTGGACAGAGAGGGTACTGGAGGTTTTGGCTTAACTACTCGGCTGGGATCTGAACCGTATAGCTGTGCCAGTGGGGAGTCTTATTGGGGATCTGGAGAGAAAGAGGGAAATGACCCCCAGACTGTGATCTCAGTGTGCTCTTAAGGGAAATTGTACTTTACTGTGTGTGTACTTGTTATTCTTCCCAATCTGCACACCCCTCACTGGTGCTAGTGGTGAGGATTGAGGATCCTTGATCACTGGGCCAGTGCATGGGCATCACATATTAATTGATTGGCAGTGGTTGGATATCCACATCAAATATTAATTGTTTGATAGTGGTGAGTTAGCCACATCACGTACTGATTGGCTTGTAGTGGTGTTGACATTGAATTCCTATAGCTTGTGAACAGTGATCTCTGTAGGTGTTTTTGTACTCTAAATCAACCATTCAGTGAATATTCAGAGTTCAGATGACAATTGTTTTATTTCTTTGGTTAGTTTAGTTAGTCAGGGAGAGCAGGCAAGCATGTCAGCAGAGAAGTATGGCAAGCTGACAAGAAGCCAGTTGGCCGAGATGTGCCAGGCTAAAGGACTGGTGCAAGGAAACCTGACTAAGGCAGACATGATTGCAAATTTGGTCAAAGCTGCATCAGAAAACAGTGATCAAGAGGATGATCAGACTGGCTGAGGAGATATACAACACTAAAAGAATGGGCAAATCAACCTTTCTACAGAGGACTTACAAATCCATCTAGAATTAAAGAGACTTGAGTTGGAGGCCAGGCATTTGGAAATGGAAGTTGTGGAGAAGGAGAGGCAGAGGCAGCACAAAAAGGAGTTTCTGCTCTTTGCCAGAGTCATGGAGGTAATGGGGAAGGGAGTAACTGGATCCCAGAAGCACAAAAGGTCAGTAAATTCCTTCCACAGTTTACAGAGGGGGATACTCTTGATAGTTTCATTCATATGTTTGAGAGGGTACGTAAACAGTATGATGTTGATCAAAGGATCTGGGAAAAGTTCCTGACCCCCTTACTCCATGGTAAACTTGTAAACGTACTTTCAAAATTATCTGACATTGACTGTTTTAACTATAATGCTGTAAAGAATTGTTTGTTAGATTTTTTAAAGCTAAGACATGAAAATTATAGGAAAAAGTTTTGTCAGCATAGACGCAAGGCAGATAAAAGTGTGTACGAATATGTTACTGAACTGAGCACTTATTTTCATAGGTGGGTGAGTGGATGTCAGATCACCACTTCTGAAGGGCTGGCAGACCTCTTGGTGAGGGAACAAGCCCTTGGCACTTTGCCTGAGGACATGAAGATCTGGTTAGCTGATAGACAATGTGTTACTTCAGAGGAGTTGGGAAAGAAGGGAGACCTATACCTAGCAAGCAGGGCATCACTACACAGGAAAGGGACACTCAGTGCAGGTCATGGCTGTAAAGAAACCCATGGTGGGCAGCCCAGACCGACCCAAAAGAATCTGCCAGAAGCAGGGGAAGCCACTAGTCCAGGTACAAGTCCAGGACCTATGGTTAAATGTTTTGAATGCAAGCATTGGGACCACATGACATATAGATGTCCATGGAGGCAAGGTGGGGAGCAAAAGGTGAGGGTGCCAATATCTGGGAAAGACAGAATGCAAATAGTAGGTTGTCTTGAAACAACAGGGGTACCAAACCACCATCTTGCAGATGTCCTGATAGGGAAGGATTTTGATGAGGGAGTACCATGTGTTAATGCAGTTGCATGCATTCAGGCTAGGAAACAAGCATGTGAATCTGGTAGCCTGGGGGAGACCCAGTCAGACCACATCTTTGCAGCCAGGTCTGGTGAGGTGGTTACTTCAGGGAGAAAGCTACCTTGTAGCAGTGAAGCTGAAGGTGAGCCACAGCTGCTTGTGGGTACTGATGGTCCCTTGGACAGAGTGACTGCAAAGGTAGAGCTGAGTAGTAGTACCCAGGCTGACAGTGAGGTACCACTGTCAGAGGATGCCAGACTTCCTGTGGAAGGGGAGCCAGGAAGGGTTACAAATAGAGCTGAGACAGGCTCAGCTCTTAGACCCTACATTGCAAGGCATGAGGCAGGTAAATAGTGAAGCACCTGATTCTCAAGGGAAGGGGGAATCTGTATACTGTGAAAAAGGGTTACTGTATAGAAAGTAGACCTCTGAGAGAGGGCTAGAAGTTGAGAGAATACAGCAGTTTGTAGTTCCTAGGGCCTACCATTTGGCACTTCTAGCCATAGCCCATGATACTCCCTTTACAGGTCATATGGGCATAAAACATACAAAGAGACATAGTATGCATAACTTTTACTGGCCTGGGATTTCCAGACATGTAACAGGGTACTGCAGGACCTGTTAGCAGTGCCAAAAGATAGGCAAGGCAGGATACAAGCTGAGAGCTCCTTTGATGCCTTTGCCTGTGATCGGGGAGCCATTTCAGAGGGTAGCTACAGATATTGTGGGGCCTCTGATTACCCCAAGTTCCACAGGAAGAAAGTATATCCTAGTGCTATTAGGTTATGTTACCAAATACCCTGAGGCAGTGGCTTTGTCCTCCATTGAGGCAGAAAAGGTGGCAAATGCTTTGTTAGAGGTTTTCAGCAGGATAGGTTTCCCAAAAGAAATAAATACTCACAGAGGTGCCAATTTCATGTCAGATCTGCTGGCTTGTCTGTGGAAGTATTGTGGGGTGAAGCACCTGAAGACCACCCCTACCCTCCTCAGACTAATGGTCTTGTTGAGAGGTTAAACTCTGCACTCAAGTCCATGCTACGGGCATTTACAGACCTGTTTAAGAGAGATTGGAAGAAATATTTGCCACATCTGTTGTTTGCTAACAGAGAGGTTACCCAGGAATCCACTGTTTTTTTTTCACCCTTTGATTTGTTGTATGGGCATAGAGTGAGGGGGACTCTTGATTTAATCCGAGATGAGTGGGAAGGTGAGTGTGAATCCCATAAGGAGTCTGTTGTGGCATATGTACTAAACCTCGGGACAAGGCTTAGGGAATTCATGAGGTTGGCCCAGGAGAACCTGGCAGAAGCCCAACAACAGAAAAATGTCTGATATGACAGGAATGCCGCAGCTAAAGAGTATGCTGTAGGGCAGCAGGTAATGGTTCTCATTCCCTTTAGACACAACAAGCTGCAAGCTGCTTGGGAGGGACCCTACTAGGTGGTAAGAAAGGTAAGTGATGTTAACTACATGGTGGAACTGCTAGGCAGGAGCACAAATTGTACCATGTTAACATAATGAAAGCCTGCTATGATAGGGAGGCCCTTGTTTTAAGTATTTGCAGTGGATTGCAGGAGCAGTTTGAGGGAGATCTGGTGACTGATCTCTTCAGTGAGGCTCAGACTGACACCTCAGTGGAAGGTAGCAATGCCCCAGCAGATATCTCCTACCAATGTTTGAAAAACCCAAGCGGTGTTACAGGGGTTTGTGACATCATCATCATCCCCTTTTTTCCCATTTTTCTACATTAGGTTGGAGTATTGTGTCAACTGTTGCCAACTCTCTTGATTCAGTGCCACACTCCTGCCTTCTTCAGCACTCATTCCTGACTGTCGCAGATGATCTTGTTTTATACAATCCATCCATCTCTTTGCTGGACTTCCTTTCTTCCTCTTACCTTCTTCCTGTATGTCCCAAATCTTCCTTACCAAATTGTCTTTTGCTTTTCTACACGTCCAAACCACTGTAATCTGTTCTCTTTGATCTTTTCTGCAATTGGAGCTACTCTGGCTTCCGCTCTTATGTCCTCATTTCTTCATCTATCCCACAGTGTGCATCCTACCACCTTTCTCAGGCACTTCATTTCCATCTCCTCTGGCTTCTTCAGCTGTTCTGCTTTTACTTCCCAGGTTTCTGTACCATACATTAGTACTGGTCTTACCACTGTGTTGTACACCTAACTTTTCATCTATTTTGGTGTTCTTCTGTCATAGATTACATCAGATACTCTATGCCAGTTGGCTGAAGCCCCTCTGATTCTAGCTTTGACCTCTTCATTCAGACTACCCTTCTCCTCAACTACTCCTCCCAGATACTTGAAGCTGCTTACCTATTCTACGATCTTCCCTTCTATCTCTATTCTCAGCTTCTTCTGATTTCCCCATTTTGCTGCCATTACCACCATCTTATCTGTGCTTAGTTGCATCCCATGTCCCTTCAGATTTGCATTCCATTCTCCTATCCTTTGCTGAAGTTCTAGGTCAGAGTCTGCCTGTATTGCCACATCATCTGCATACAGCTGCTATGTTGATCCATCACTTCCAACCTGCTTGCTAATGGGGGGATGTTCACTGGGAAACCAGGGTGCACCTACCTGGTGCAGCACCAGGTGGCTACAGGATCTAAATGGCCTATTAGGCAGATCCCTTATAGGGTGCCTGAGAGAGTCAAACAGACTCTGAGGGGGGAGATATAGGGCGTTTATATCACGTCATCGAACAATGAAAATAGTGAATGCTATTTCATCGACCCCAAAACATCTAAATATGAAAATATCGAACATTTAGAACAGCAATTTTTTTCCCATGGAAAAAATTCGCTGCTCTGAAAAACATACACACAACACAAGCACATCAAACAAACAGCAACCACACACATACACTTAAATTCTTACATCTAACGCTACACTAAACTAAACATACACTACTATCTATCCACTTACCTTAACCCAAACCCTAACCCTAAGGTCTGTCACTGTCACACACTCACCTAACCTGCGCCCTACCCTAACTCACCTAAACTGCCCCAACCCTAAAGTCTGTCACTATCGCACACACGCCTAACCTGCACCCTAACCCTAACTCACTTATCCTGCCCCTAACCCTAACGTACAAACAATCGCACACTTACCTGAACCCAATCCGTAACTTTCCACCACAGCACTAAGAATAGCAAAGCCACAGAAACGGCCAACCAAATTCTTTCCCGAGGAAAGAATTTGCTGTTCTGCAGCTTCGCTATTCTTAGCATTCGCTGAATAGTGTTCGATATCAGAACATTTGAAGTTTTAATACTTCGATGTTCTGATATAGACCTGATATAGAAAATGTTGGAGCTAGGAGTAATTCAAGAGTCCAACAGTCTCTGGGCCTCCCCAGTGGTGCTGGTGCCAAACAGGATGGCAGCACCAGGTTCTGTGTGGACTACAGGAAATTAAATAGTCACACAGAGTTAGATGCTTACCCCATACCTAGGACACATGAAGCCCTAGAGCAGCTGGGTGGGGCTAAGTATCTTACCACCATTGATTTTATCAAGGATTACTGGCAGGTGCCCTTGACTCCCAGTGCTAGAGAGAGAGGTCAGCCTTTGTGACGCTTGTTGGCTTGTATGAGTTCACAAAGATGACCTTTGGGATGAGAAATGCCCCAGCAACTTTTCAGAGGCTGGTAGATCATATCCAAGCAAGAACAGGAGGGTTTGCCCTTGCTTACCTAGATGATATTGCCATCTATAGCTATTCTTGGCAAGAGCACCTTCAACATGTCAGGGAGGTGCTGGGCAGACTACAGAGGGCAGGTTTGACCATTCAGTCCAGCAAATGTCTGGTGAGTATGGCAGAGGTCTCCTACCTAGGACATAGAGTGGGCAGTGGTAAGATCATGCCAGAACCTGCCAAAGTGGAAGCCATTGAGACATAGCCTGCACCTGTTACCAAAAAGCAGATAAGGGCTTTCTTAGGGGCAGCAGGATACTACAGAAAGTTTATCCCCAGTTATAGTACTATAGCTGCTCCCCTCACAGACCTGCCAAGGAAAAACAAGCCAGATAAGGTAGTGTGGACCCCAGCATGTGAGCAGGCATTCCAGAAGCTTAAAGGAGCTTTGAGAGGATCCCCTGTGTTAGACAGTCCAGATTACAGCAAAGAATTTGTTGTGTAGGTGGATGCTTTGAACCATGGGGTGGGGGCTGTACTTATCCAGATTTCTTCAGAGGGAGAAGAGCACCCAGTGGTTTATCTCAGTCGTAGGCTCCAACCCAGGTAGGAATGATGTGCAGCTGTAGAAAGGGAATGTCTAGCCATAGTGTGGGCACTGCAGAAACTTCAGCCTTATCTGTATGGAAGGAATTTCACTGTAGTTACAGATCACGATCCCTTAACATGTTTAAACTGAGCCAGCCAGCAAAATGCCAAGTTGCTCAGATGGAGCATAAGTTGCAAGCATATGATATGACAGTGCAGCACTGCAGCGGGGTTAGCAACGCCAGCGCAGATGGGCTCTTAAGACAAGGAATGGGTAAGGTATACTCAGATAGACCTAACCCTCTCAAGCAATGTTTCTCAAGGGTCACTTGAAAAACTAGCTTAAGTTCTCCAGGGGGGAGAAGATATGTGAAGGATGCCAGCCTAGCTAGATAGAATTAATAATTCTACATCATTGTAAATCTTAATGTAATCCACAGGCTTGTTCTACAAATGTAAAGAGAACTATATGTTATGATCAAACTTTATGTTGTACTCAGCTTCAAAAATGTAACCACAGTGCTCCTGCTGGAAGAAAGCTGATAAGTCAAGCATTGTATGACTGATCTGAAGCTTAGAGACATGATGTCTGGGCCAGGAAATTATTTCTATTGTCTTGATTTAAGAGATAATTACTAAGGTTTTACATATATAACATATTTTATTGCTGTGACTTCCTGGCCAGGTGCAGCTTTCTAAGAAATGTACATTTTGAGTTTCCAATAGCCTGGGAAACAAAATCAGTACTGTTAAAAATTATGTAATCTGAAATGACTCAGCAGTACTGTGTTATCAATTTAAGACTTTCCCAGAGAGAAAGATAAGAGTATTTTGGATTTTGTCTGAACCTGAACATACCAGCTCACCAGCACTCTGCCTTTTCTTGATCTGTAAGTAAGAGATTTATTTAGAACAGTGATTTCTCTTATAGATAGATAGAAATATCTAGTTTTCTATATTTATGTCAGACTATTCTAAAGTATTATTTTAAAGTATTTTCCTGTGATCTCTGAACTCTGTAATGTCATTGTGTTGAAGTAATAAGATTTGTCTTGCGTTTTTATTAATTATTAAATACTTTTAAACCTTTAAACTGTGGCTGTTTTGTGCAGAGATAATTTAAGGTTTTAGAGTGCATTGCATGTATTCGGTGATACTGTCCAACTCAATCTGATAGCTTTAGCCCGGGGTCACACTTTTGATAACAGTAATATTACACAGTGAAACTGGTCACCCTTTGGAAAGGGCCTTATTAGTAGCTGATAAGACTAGTTGGTGGCAGTGATTACTACCTTATAGCCTGGCAGGTGGCGGTATAGCTGGATAACCTGTACCAGCCTTCCCCAAGAGTGTCTGTGTGTTTGTATACAAACCAAATCTCAAAGTGTGTATGTGTCAGCTACTTGGGCAGGGACACAAAGCACTGGTTGGACAGAGAGGGTACTGGAGGTTTTGGCTTGACCACTTGGCTGGGATCTGAACCCTATAGCTGTGCCAGTGGGAAGCCTTCTTGGCAATTTGGAGAGAAAGGGGGAAACCAGCCCCAGACTGACTGATCTCTGTGTGCACTTAAGGGAAATTGCACTTTACTGTGTGTGCACTTGTTATCCTTCCCAATGTACACACCCCTCACTGGGTCTAATGGTGAAGATTAAGGCTTCTTCATTACTGAGCCAGTGCATGGGCATCACATACTAATTGTTTGGCAATGGTGGGATATCGACAATTGTTTGATAGTGGTGAGTTAGCCACATCACATACTAATTGACTTGTAGTGGTGTGGACATTGAATTCCTGTAGCTTGTGGACAATGATCACTGAAGGTGTTTTGTACTCTAAATCAGCCATGTAGTGAATATTTAGAGTTCAGATAACATTTGTTTAATTTATTTTGTTAGCTTAGTTAGTCAGGGAGAGCAGGCAAGCATGTCAGTAGAGGAGTATGACAAGTTGACAAGGAGCCAGTTGGCTGAGATGTGCCAGGCTAAGGGACTGGTGCATGGAAACCTGACTAAGGCAGATATGATTGCAGCTGCATCAGAAAACAGCAATCAGGAGGATGATCAGACTAGCCATGGAAATGTACAACACTCAAAGAATGGACAGCTCAACCTTTCTGCAGAGGATTTAAAAATCCATCTGGAGATAAAGAGACTTGAGTTGGAGGCCAGGCATTTGGAAATGGAAGCTGTGGAGAAGGAGAGGCAGAAGCAGCACAAAAAGGAGATGCTGACTCTTTGCCAGAGTTATGCAGGTAATGGGGACGGGAGTAACTGGACCCCAGAGGCACAAAAGGTCAGTAAATTTCTTCCACAGTTTATAGAGGGCGATAATTTTGATAGTTTCATTCATATGGTTGAGAGGGTAAGTAAACAGTATGATGTTGATCAAAGGCTCTGGATACGGTTCCTGACCCCCTTACTCCATGCTAAAGCTGTAAATGTAGTTTCCAAATTATCTGTCATTGACTGTTTTAACTATAATGCTGTAAAAAATTGTTTTTTAGAATTTGTTTAAGCTAACACCTGAAATTTTTAAGAAAAGGTTTTGTGAGCATAGATGCAAGACAGATGAAAGTGTGTGTGGATATGCTGCTGAACTGAGCACTTACTTTCATAGGTGGGTGAGTGGATTTCTGGTCACCACTGGTGAAGGGCTGGCAGACCGTTTGGCGAGGAAACACCCTCTTAGCACTTTGCCTGAGGACATGAAGATCTGGTTAGCTGATAGACAATGTGCTACTTCAGATGAGTTGGGGAAAAAGGGAGACCTATACCTAACAAGCAGGGCATCACTGCACAGGAAAGGGACACCAAGAGCTGCTCTTGGGTCTAAAGGAACCCACGGTGGGCAGGCCAGACTGACCCAACAGTAACTGCCAGTAGGAGGGGAAGCCACTAGTCCAGGTACATGTCCAGGACCTAGGATTAAATGTTTTGAGTGCAACCAGTGGGGCCATGTGGCATATAGATGTAAATGGAGGCAAGATTGGGGAACAAAAGGTGAGGGAGCCAGTAAGTGGGAAAGGCAAAATGCCAATAGTTAGTTGTCTTGAGACAACAGGGATACCAAGCTACCATCCTGCAGATGTCCTGATAGGGAAGGACTTTGATGAGGCAGTATCATGTGTTAATGGAGTTACATGCAGTAAGGGTAGGAAACAAGCATGTGGGTCTGGTAGCCTGGGGGAGACCCAGACAGCCCGCATGCTTGCACTCAGGACTGGTGAGATGATTACTTCAGGGAGGAAGCTACCCTGTAGCAGTGAGACTGAAGCGAGTCACAGCTGCTTGTGGGTACTGATGGTCCCTTGGACAGAGTGACTGCAAAGGTAGAGGTGAGTAGTATTATCCAGGCTGACAGTGAGGCACCACTGTCAGAGGATGCCAGACTTCCTGTGGAAGGGGAGCTGGGAAGGTTACAAAGAGAGAGTTGAGTCAGGCTCAGCTCTCAGACCCTACATTTGCAAGGCCTGAGGCAGGTAGCTAGTGAGGCACCTGATTCTCAAGGGAAGGGGGAATCTGTATACTGGGACAAAGGGTTACTGTATAGAGAGTGGACCCCTGAGGAAGGGGTAGAAGGTGAGAGTATACAGCAGTTGGTAGTTACCAGAGCCTACCATCTGGCACTTCTAGCCATAGCCCATGATATTCCTTTTGCAGGTCATATGGGCGTAAAATGTACAAAGAGATTTATTATGCAGAACATTTATTGGCCGGGGATTTTCAGAGATGTAACATGGTACTGCAGGACCTGTGAGCAGAGCCAAAAGGTAATCAAGGCAGAAGACAAGGTGAGAGCTCCTTTGATGCCTTTGCCTGTGATTGAGGGGCCATTTCAGATGATAGCTATGGATATTGTGGGGCCTCTGAATACCCCAAGTTCCACAGGGAAAAATTATATCCTAGTGGTAGTGGATTATGCTACACGATACCCTGAGGCAGTGGCTTTGTCCTCCATTGAGGCAGAGAAGGTGGCAAATGCTTTGTTAGAGATTTTCAGCAGGGTAGGTTTCCCAAAAGAAATACTAACTGACAGAGGTGCCAATTTCATGTCAGATCTGCTGTCTTGTCTGTGGAAGTACTGTGGGCTGAAACACATGAAGACCACCCCCTACCATCCACAGACTAACGGTCTTGTTGAGAGGTTAAACTCTGCACTCAAGTCCATGCAACGGGCATTTGCAGACCAGTATAAGAGGCACTTAGATAAATATTTGCTGCATCTGTTGTTTGCTTACAGAGAGGTTACTCAGGAATCCACAGGTTTTTCACCCTTTGATTTGTTGTATGGACATAGGGTGAGGGGGCATCTAGATTTAATTTGAGATGAGTGGGAAGGTGAGTGTGAATCCCACAAGGAGTCTTTTGTGACATATGTTCTAAACCTCAGGACAAGGCTCAGGGAACTCATGGGCTTGGCCCAGGAGAACCTGGCAGAAGCCCAACAACAGAAAAAGGTGTGGTATGACAGGAATGCTCAAGCTAGAGAGTATGCTGTAGAGCAGCAGGTGATGGTTCTCATTCCTGTCAGACACAACAAGCTGCAAGAAGCTTGGGAGGGACCCTACAAGGTGATAAGAAAGGTAAGGGTTGTTAACTACATGGTGGAACTGCTAGGCAGGAGCACAAATTGTACCATGTTAAAATGATGAAACCTTACAATGATAAGGAGGCCCTTGTTCTGAGTATTTGCAGTGGATTGCAGGAGGGGTCTGAGGGACATCTGGTGACTGATGTCCTCAGTGAGGCACAGAGTGACACCTCAGTGGAAGGGGCAGCAATGCCCCAGCATCTATGTCCTATCCAGGTTCGAGAAATCCAAGCAGTGTTACAGGAGTTTGGGGGCATGTTCACTGGGAAACCAGGGTGCATCCACCTGGTGCAACACCCTGTGGATACAGGACCCCAAAGGCGTATTAAGCAAGTGCCTTATAGGGTGCCTGAGAGAGTCAAACAGACTGTGAGGGAGGAGATACAGAAAATGGTGGAACTAGGGTAATCAAGGAGTCCAGCAGTCCCTGGCAGCACCGGGTTCTGTGTGAACTACAGAAAATTAAATAGTCACACAGAGTCAGATGCTTATCCCATGCTTAGGACAGATGAAGCCCTAGAGCAGCTGGGTGGGGCTAAGTATCTTACCACTACTGATCTTAGCAAGGGTTACTGGCAGGTGCCCTTGACTCCCAGTACTAGAGAGGGGTCAGCCTTTGTGACTCCTTTCAGCTTGTATGAGTTCGAAGATGCCCTGTGGGATGAAAAATGCACCAGCAACTTTCCAGAGGCTGATAGATCATATCCCAGCAGGAGCAGGAAGGTTTGCCCTTGTTTTCCTTGATGATATTGTCATCTACAGCCATTCTTGGCAAGAGCACCTTTGACATATCAGGGAGGTGCTAGACAGACTACAGAGGGCAGGGTTGACCATTAAGCCCAGCAAATGTCAGGTGGGTATGGCAGAGGTCTCCTACCCAGGACATAGAGTGGGGAGTGGTAGGATCAGGCCAGAACCTGGCAAAATTGAAGCCATTCAGACATAGCCTGCACCTATTACCAAAAAGCAGGTGAGGGTATTCTTAGGGACAGCAGAGCACTACAGAAAATTAATCCACAGTTATAGTACCATAGCTGCTACCCTCAAAGACTTGACAATGAAAACAGGCCAGATAAGGTAGTGTAGACTCCAGAATGTGAGCAGGCATTCCAGAAGCTTAATGAAGCTTTGGGGGGACCCCCTGTGTTAACCAGTCCAGATTACAGCAAAGAATGTGTTGTGCAGGTTGATGCTTCAAACCATGGGGTGGGGGCTGTACTTAGAAAGAGTCCTTCAGAGGAAGAAGAGCACCCAGTTGTTTATCTCAGTCATAGGCTCCAACCCAGGGAGGAATTCTATGCAACTGTAGAAAAGGAATGTCTAGCCATAGCGTGGGCACTGCAGAAACTTCAGCTTTATCTGTATGGAAGGAAATGTACTGTAGTTACAGATCACAATCCCCTAACATGGTTACACTGAGTCAGCCAGCAAAATACCAAGTTGCTAAGATGGACCCTATGGTTGCAAGCAGAAGATATGTCAGTGCAGCATTGCACTGGGGTTAGCAATGCTAATGCTGATGGGTTCTTAAGACAGGTAATGGGGTAAGGTATATTCAGATAGACCTAACCCCCTCAAGCAACGTTTCTCAAGGGTCACTTGAAAAACTAGCTTGAGTTCTCAGTGAGAAGGAAGATATATGAAGGCTGCCAGCCTAGCTAGATAGAACTTTGTAAATAATTCTTTGTCATTGCAAATATTAATGCAATCCATAGGCTTGTTCTACAAATTTAAAGAGAACTATATTTTATTATTAAACTATATGTTGTACTGAGCTTCAAAAATGTAACCACAGTGCACTCTGCTGGAAGATAGCTGATAAGTCAAGCATTATATGACTCTTTGATCTCAAGCTCGGAGACAAGATGTCTGGGCCAGGAAATTATTAAATTGTCTTGATTTAAGAGATAATTAGTAAGTTTTACATGTATAATGTGTTTTATTGCTGTGGCTTGCATAGTCTCTCATTTATTCTATTTTTTAGTTTTAGTTTGTTCCACCAGAGTATTATGTAGTGTCACATACTACCATTCCATACAAGGAAATACGCTCCAATCAGTTTGAACAATTTATAAACTTTTAATGGTTATAGCCTAGTGGTTTTTTATTTGGTAATACATCATTTTAGCACATACACTATGTATTTAAATATTGGTGGGCAATAAAGCTTACTTATGTTATAATTTATAATTACATATTATATATTTTTTAAGTTTATAAAATGGTTAAATAAGATTCTGTATATTTTAGTATACGTACATGGTTATAAAGTGCAGTGCATATTTTTATGGATTTTATTATGGTTCAAAGTGAACGTGGCCATTTACAATGAAAAGTTTGTAGTTATGAGGTCACTAATTGATTAATTAAGTCGTTATTTAAATAACGTTGGTGTGCATACATTTGTTTGTCTGATGAAGGAAGGCTACAAGGCTGTCCGAAAGTTCTTTTGTATTAATAAAGTGCTAACGTTACTGATTTTACTTCGTGGTTATCTGTCACTTTACTGGATTCATTGTAATCACCATCTGCTGAAGGCTTCCTGGGTTGTTTTTCATTTAAGCAGTCTGTTTTGCGGATTTTATTGCTGTGGCTTGCCTGGGAAGCTAAATCAGAACTGTTAAGAATGATGTAATCTGAAATGACTCAGCAGTACTGTGTTATCAATTTAAGACTTTCCCAGAGGGAAAGATAGAGCATTTTGGATTTTGTCTGAACCTGAACACATCAGCTCACCAGCACTTTGCCTTTGATTGCTCTGTAAGTACGATATTTATTTAGAACAGTGATTTCTCCTAGACATAGATAGAAATAGCCAGATTAGTCTAACTGGTTTCTATATTTATGTCAGACAGTATTATTTTAAAGCATTTTCCTGTGATCTCTGAACTCTGTAATGTCATTGTGCTGAAGTAATATGATTTGTCTTGTGTTTTTATTATTTATTATTAAATATTTTTAAACCCTTCAACTGTGGATGCTTTCTGTAGAGATCATTTAAGCTCTTACCGTACATTGCATTTATTCGGTGATACTGTCCAAGCCACTCCAATAGCTTTATCCCTGGGTCACACTTACTATTTGGATAACATTAATATTACACAGTGAAATTGGTCACCCTTTGGGAAGGGTCTTATTAGTAGCTGATAAGAGTAGTTGGTGGCTACCTTATAGCCTGGTAGGAGTGGGCATAGCTGGAGAACCTGTGCCAGTCTTCCCCAGGAGTGTCTGTGTGTTTGTATACAAACCAAATTTCAAAGTGTTATTGTGTGTCAGCTACTTGGGCAGGGACACAAAGGACTGGTTGGACAGAGCAGGTACTGAAGGTTTTGGCATGACTACTCATCTGGGATCTGAACCCTATAGCTCTGCCAGTGGGGAGTCTTATTGGGGATCTGGAGAGAAAGGAAGAAACCAGTGGCAGACTGACTGTGATCTCTGTGTGCTCATAAGAGAAATTGTACTTTACTGTGTGTGCACTTGTTATCCTTCTCAATGTGCATGCCTCTTACTGGTGCTACTGGTGAGGATTGAGGCTCCTTGATTACGGGCCAGTGTATGGGTGTCACAGTCTCACTAGCCATTTGTGCACATGATAACAACTGTACAACCCTCTGCCCTATCTCTTCTGTGGCATAGGTAGGAATATCTGATGCACTCTGCATCTCAAACTCACACTGACCAGCACAGCCTGATACTAACAATGTGTGCATCATGCTCATTATTTTTAACAGCACACTATTACTGAAGAAAATACCCCACAGCTTTGCCTCCATTGCTATGTACTGCATCTGTTGCTGCATATCAGGCTGCTGTGCAGCTGTCAGTTGCTGTATGTCAGGTTGTTGTGCAGATGTCAGTTGCTACATGTCAGGTTATTGTGCACGCATACATCTCAACTGTACAGATTTTCACAGAACATCCAGATTTTTGTCTCATATTTTTGGTGTGTTCATCCTATACTCTGTACTTTTCTGGCAAATAGTTGAGGATTGACGTCATTAAATATTAAATAATATAATATTAAATAATGACAAACATTTGAGTTTAAGACTCCACATCCTTCAGAAAATTCATGCTAATGCAAAACCTATTATTCTATCAACTTTCTAAGAGCAATATTTAAAATCTGTCTCTATTTGTCCCCCCATCATTTTAGGCTATGTCCAGATTTTTTTGCTCTAATAGGTTGAGAGGTCTTCTGTGCAGTTGTCAGTTGCTGCTGCTCCATCACAGTGATGTTGGATGATTGTGATGATGCACCATGTCTGCTGGCCATATGGCTATGAATGGCCTCAACATACTGAATTTTGGGGCTTCCAAGACTGTCTCCACATTATCATATCATGCTTACATGGAATATGTCTGGAACATCTTGCAGTCTGTAGCTGAGTCATACTGGAGTGCCTCCCCCACACCATGTCAAAACATGGAATTGAGCAATGAACTGGACAAATAAATTGTGTGCAACATTGCAGATTTGTATGAGTGCAGGGGTATGTTGTTGTTTGGTCTGTAGGTCTGCATTAGGGTCATACGCCAGGGCTCTGAGCGTTATCCAGCATAATGTGTAACAGAGTATCAACATGTGGAGGAGTGGGTTACTACATTTGGACACACTATACATATTGCTAAATACATTAACAGTAAGCTATTTACCTGCACTAGTCCTATGGATGCAACTATGAAGAAAATGGAGATACAGCTAAGATGTCTGCCATATATGTGAATCATGTGACCACATGTGGGTACTGTGCAGACGTATTGGTTATGATTCCATATCCATCCCACACTATCCGACAGATCACAGACCTCTGTGACTGTGGCATATGAGGCCTTTAATGTTATGTGTGCACAGTCAAGGCACTCATTACTTTAGGGAGGTGGATGATATTGTAGAAGAAAGACATGGTGTTAACCTTGGCCTCTGCTGTGCTAAGAAGCTGCAAATGCTCCTCAACATGTTAAAATGTTATGTTGAGGAATTTGGTAAGTATTCTACAGGCAGAGGCCTGTTAAAAATCAAACATGTCCCCCTATTGTTCTCTGAAAGGTTGTTGTAGCTAATATATATATATATATATATATATATATATATATATATATATATGTGTGTGTGTGTGTGTGTGTGTGTGTGTGTGTCTGTGTGTGCATGTGTGTGTGTGTGTGTGTGTGTGTGTGTATGTGTGTATGTGTGTGTGTAAGTGCATCATTTCATTATTTCTTCTGGCCCATTTTTCCTACATCTACATTGTGATATATATTTTTTGTCCTGTATTAAATTATGTCCACTTGCCTTTTTTATAATTCATGTAACCCCATGGAATATCGACCTGGGAAAATGTTTTTATATTTCCATCCTATATATTAATCATAATGATTTTCAGTCATTTGTCTGAGCATTCACTTATTTCTGCATCTATTCATGTACGTAAGTCATCAATGCACATTTATCATAATCCATTGTCTATATGGATAATACATTTTTAGTGTTTCCCCTTAATTCCTGCAGTTTGCTGGATTGTTTGATTTGCTTCCACTTTGCTAAGTATCTGCTATACAGATTGCAGTTAATGACCTGCATCCTCCTTTTTTAACGTTGATGCTCTGTGACCATCAAGTCTCCCTCCCACATGCTCACTTGGCCTGTGCTTCCTGTCCAGGACATGAAAGCCCTATGTCTCATTTTTGTCCTTAAAGGGTGAGGCTTGAGTGGCAGGAGTGATACTTGTATTCTGCTTGGTGAATCGTTTTTTAATTAACTTTAATCCTTACCTTTTCCTTCTGTATTTACCCACAATATTGCCAAGACATGCAATACAATAGGTCTGTTAGATGGGTATGATTCTCACTTTTGCAGAAGGTGCCCCTTTATGTACCTACCCCTTGAATGTAACTGCTTATGGTGATCTGTAGTCTCCTTCTGTGATTGTAACCCAAATCCAGACTTATGTAATTCTGGAGTTGTGCCTGTCTGTTTTTCCCATCATTCCTCTCAGCTCTGTGTTCTGTAGCCAGTTCCTGCAGTGCCAGAGGTGCAAAACAAGCAGAGACTTTCTGGGTCATATTCACAGTTTTATCCCTTTATACAAACAGAATTAGCCCACAATATGTTTCCTTCAATGCAATATATCACCAGCATCTTGTTCTCATGCAGTTATCATAGACTGATTTTAGCCTTAAGTCACTGAACGTCTTCTGTATGTAGAAAAATCCCTTTGTGAACAACTGCACCTGTTATGACCCTGAGCAGTCAACAGCTGTATATGTTTTCCCAAGTTGTGACAACGTTAATGGCAAAACGTCACTATTGCATGTCTTATAAACTTCATAAAGATGCATTATTCTTATGGATATCATAATAAAGAGCCACAGTGTGATGATTTTATCCTGGCTTTGGTTTTTCTTTTCTGAAGATCTCCCTGATCTGTCTAAGGCTGCTGTGTTTTTTAAATGATAAATAAAAACAATGTTAATTAATGGAACAACCTCCTATAAAGACACTAGGGTGAACATACAGATAACTAGACTCATGATTTATATGGATTCTGTTTAGCTGTGTCATTCCTCTGTGATTGAGCATACCTGATTGACATATTGTTTTCCCTGAGTTCTTTTCCTGCTGAATGTTGTTGTAAGATGTGGGGACTTGAAATGTAATTGTTTACATTGTTTCTAAGATAACAGCTGCTTGAAGAAAAGCATTGTGTGTGCGTGCGTGCGCGTGCGTGCGTGTGTATGTGCGCGCGTGTATACGTGCCTGGGGGGTGCGCGCGTGTGCGCGTGCGTGCGTACGTGTGTGTGTGCGCGCGCGTGCGTGTGTGTGAGTATTAAATGATTGTTCTTTCTGTGAACTCTAGAGACATCAAAATGACTATAAAAAAGGTGTTAATGAGATTATGAACACCTAACAAAAAGGGATACAGGGATTTGTCCTCCGGAAAAAAAATGCTTTCTTTAGATTTTGGCTGTTGTTTTCGCATAAAGCTTACATATGCAGAATTGCATATGTCTAGGTTGTATGCATACTCATGTAAGTTATTTTGTGTAACTAATGCTGAGTATTTTTCAAGTTTTGAGGTGTTATGGTGGAACTATAGGAAAATGAAGTTGCATGCTCTGTGAAACTTATTAGTTCTGTATTGCCAGTCATGTAAGCTAGAACATCATTCTATATCATTTGTTTTGTAATGAAATGCCTCAATTTTTTTCTCTTTATAGCCTAGATAAGGTGTCTCAGTGTCTAGTGCGTGCCTTTGTTAAGCAACTACATTACTGCAGGCTGTGACACATACTCTGGATGCTTGCCATGTCATAACCTTAAATTTGCTCTTAAGACTATAAAGATTAATTTTTAGCACTATCATAATATGCATATCATTCAGATGTCTAGTTTTCAAGCACATTGCTTCCAGTGCTGTGTCTTTTAAACAATCAGGCCATTAGTAACCTTGCCACACCTTTGTAAGTATATGAACTATATTGTCATTATTATTATTAAATAATGGAAACAATGCCTATGTACACAAAAATTAATAATTGTATTACTTCAATCTCCTTAACTTTATAGGACGGCCAATTATTCCATGTATGCCTTGTGTGGTTTAATTACAAATGCATCAATGGTGACCTAATGGCCCTATCAAGACAATCAATAGGAGTGGAAACCAGAAAGCAACTTTATCATGCCTTGTGGGTACTCCTTAATGCTTCTACCAAACATACCTATTTGTATATGGCAGTAATTTTTTTGAGGTGTATCCACAATTGACTCACATGTAGATTTACAGACCACTATGCTAGCAATATAAGGATGGATGTTTTGCACTAAAGTACTTTTCAAGTAGTTATTTTGGCAATAGTGTCAGCTAGAATATGTTCTAAAGCTTTATTCACTTTTAACCAGTTAAATGACCAAACCTAATATGTTTAGCATGGCCAAAATAACAAGACCACTGAAAACATATAATCTTAAATGAAGATCTATAAAAATCAGTAAACCTATCTTAAATTACAATGTTTTCACATTGGCCTTAAAGAGCATGACAAAAAGCCATTTTGACGTTAGAGCTGGGGAACTAAATATTTGCTGCTCTGTAGTTTCCCATTAAAGCAGAGTAACACTGGTGACCTTCTCATATTCCCTGCACATCTCTTTGCTCCAACTTCTGATAAACACTACAACATCCTTAAATTATGCTCTATTCTCAAAGCACAAAATTGCACCTGCTTTTTCGTCTCATGAATGTAATACCTTCCTGCATTCTTTTTATACAAGATTACCAAATCCTGCCTATCGTAGCTGCTGTCCATGTTTAGTTGGCAGGTCTGAGATGACAGTCATTTCTTTGTTAAAGTAATTGTGTTGCTTTTCCAATCCTTGTAAGACGAAAGGAATTTTGGACAGATCCCAACTCTGCTGAAGGATGAAGTGAAGCTCTATGTTGTAGGGACTTCTGAGAGCTGTAGGACAGCCTCTTGATGTTATCAATCACTCCTGTCATTACCAATCACCTGTCAATAATTTGTTCACATGACAATCGTGTGCTGCTGGACCCCCCTTGTAAGCATGGATGGGTAGGTTGTCTAACTTACATTAATATGGTATCATTATCCTTCATCCTCCCTTTACCTGCCTTCGTCCACTCTTCTTCTTCCTCACACTTCTTAGTTCATTTCATGTTTTAACCAGACTCCCCGTTAGCTATCTTATCTCAATATTCTTGGCAGTTGAGAAAGTGCCAGCAATGGAAGTTTGCTCCTGAAGGTCTTTGTCATTGCACTTGGACCTGATGTTACACCTGCAGTGGTACCTGATGCTACATAACCTGAGAAGGTTGCTCCATAAAATTAAAGTGTGCTGGTTGTACCAGGCCACCATTAACTGATGATGTCTGACGCTTTATAGTACTTTATTTTAATGGTCATGATACTGAACAGATGATCTGAGCACCTTCTCTGTGAATAACATGGAGAGTGACATCGCCTTAATATTTTTTATTTATTTATTTAACATTTGTTAATTTTTACTGTTGCCCTCATCAGAGATAAAACCAGTTAGTGATCAACCAAAGACATATTGTGAGGTATCTGAGAAAATCATATTTCAGTGGCTAGTATATTGTATCTAGATAGAATTATGAAAATAAAAAACTTGTACCTAGCATTTTGTAGTGTTAAACAATTTTAATAGATTATAAGCAGATAAGTAGCAACTTAATATTTTCAGTATTTCTTTAACAGCAACTCCAGGTGATGTTTTGCTATAGTAAAATTCTACCTTTTGAGAATGTTGTTTATTATGTAAGTCTTATTTTATTTTAGAAAGCTTTTAGCTGAGGCAAGGTCACATTAATTGGCATACAAGCTCTGGCAATGGTATTTACATCATCATTGATTATAAATTTATTTACAGTAATTGCACCCTAATCTACTTGAGATGATGAAGAATTAATGAGCTCTATGACCGAGTGTGTAAACATCAAAGTCAAAGCAGCCAGCATTCATTCTGTGGCCTTAAAAACATAAACATGTCATTCACTGTTTACTGATATTTTTATTTAATTGACATATGCACGATTTTTTTGAAGTAATGACTGTATAGTTTTATTTTAGGATGACTGTAAAAATTCCCCTACTCTGGATTAGTGCTTTCATTTTATTTCTGTTGACAGAGGTAACATTGCGATTAAAAGTTAGAGAAATGATGAATCTGTACAAATCATTCTTTTCTTCTGACACTGGCACAAATAGCTTTTTACAATATAAAAATGTACATAAAGAGCAGAGTAGTTATACTTTTGTCTCATTTTCCCCAGCAGAAAATGTGAACTGCTACACCACTTAGCTTTCAAACATCCCTTGTTTTGCAAAACATCCCTAATTAGGTGTCTTATGTTTGCCTTGTTGCTTTTAAAATGTTTGATTTTATAACAAATCACTAAGGATCACAATCATTCAATAATGACAGCCATTACAATTGTATACTTACTTTTGCTCAGAAAAAGCATGTTGATACAAAACCTGTGGTAGTATTAATGTTTTAAGTGAAATTAAATAATATGTAAAACTTTTCCCTGATTTTGTTCTTTTGCTTCCTATTACAAAGAAGTTGAGAGCTATGAATCACAACATTATGTAGAAGTCAACCACTGATGTGATTTTTGATATAGTAAAACTTAATGTTGTGCTAAGAGTTTCCCAGTGACAAAGAATCACAGCCTCTCTTGATATAGAGACCGATTATTCCATTATACTCACTAAGGATCCTTATCATTTGTGTGCTGAAAAGTGAATACGCTGACTTCTAGAATCAGAAAACTACACTCTTCATTTCCATGTCTGTGAATATAGTAACTCTTTCCATGGACAGGACCAGAAACATAGTTCAGGAACAGACTATTTTTTTTTTTTTGGTCTTCCTTCCTTCACCCATCTTGCTATAGGTATGATTGACAGCATGGCCCATAATAGGTATGATTGACAGCATGGCCTGTAATAAGTATGATTGACAAGCATGGCCCATAATAGGTATGGTTGAGAGCATGGCCTGTAATAGGTATGATTGACAAGCATGGCCCATAATAGGTATGGTTGAGAGCATGGCCTGTAATAGGTATGATTGACAAGCATAGCCCATAATAGTTATGGTTGAGAGCATGGCCTGTAATAGGTATGATTGACAAGCATGGCCCATAATAGGTATGGTTGAGAGCATGGCCTGTAATAGGTAAGATTGACAAGCATGGCCCATAATAGTTATGGTTGAGAGCATGGCCTGTAATAGGTATGATTGACAAGCATGGCCCATAATAGGTATGGTTGAGAGCATGGCCTGTAATAGGTATGATTGACAAGCACGGCCCATAATATGTATGGTTGAGAGCATGGCCTGTAATAGGTATGATTGACAAGCATAGCCCATAATAGTTATGGTTGAGAGCATGGCCTGTAATAGGTATGATTGACAAGCACAGCCCGTAATCTGCTATTTGCATGAAAGGGATGAGAAGGATCAGGTTCCAATCAAATAGAAATAGGGAAGAATTAGGTATCAATAGAAGACAGCAAGGCTAGGGTGAGGGACAGTAAAAGGAAGTCTGTTTTGAGGGTATTTATCTGGATTGTACAAGGCACGCCAGCCTCTCTTCTGCTGAAGCTAGTAAAGTGAACAGTCCCTTGCTCCATTTCAAGTATAGGTAATTTAATGTCTCAATTAATGAAATCTCTAGCTAGGTAGGATAAGGTTATTAATGGGTAGAGGATAAAGACAGCTTTTGCCATGCAGCAAGATGACGGTTCATCCCCCTTGTTCTGTGTGCTAGGTGCAAGTTCTGAATGCTGTATAGTTAATCAGATGCCAACAGCAATTTTAATGGGATATCTGATACAATCTATTTGGTATGGAGAAAGGTTTCAAAATTGGCTTTCTCTACATGTTTAGCAAAGCAATGATGTTGAAAAAATCCAGTGAGAGGAGTCTGGTACTTAAATTATGACTAGATGTGAAGTCATGGAGATTGAGAGGTGTGAATGAAACAGAGAGGCATGTATTCTTCCTACCAGAGAAGGTCTAAAAAATATATTCTGGAAAATTATATATGAATATGTAAAAGCAAAGCTCCTCCAATGCATAATGTTTTGCTGAGTCTTTCAGCTTCCATTTGTATAGTAAGAAATGCCAGAGATCTGAAGAACTAAGTCAGTGAAGTCATTAGCTGGAAAATGTGACTAGGGGCTTTATGAATGTTGTCATAAAGTATGGCAGCCTATTTAAACCCTGAAATTGAGCACACATCAGCCAAAGCTCTTGCCACCCCTATAGTGCCTTTTTAGATGGTGTTCCAAAGACCAAATTACCACTGTAACAGCTACAAACAAATGCAATCAGAGGGTCATGCTGCTCAGTGCTAGAAGTCTAAATCTCAAAATGCACTTGCTCAAAGCACTCCTTAAAATGGAGAACATCGACATTTGTGCTGTAACAGAAACCTGGTTCAAGGCAGCAGAAAGCACCCCTGCACTACCAGACTATAACTCATTCCATGCCTTTTGGCCCCAGAACTTAGACTGATGCTCCAAAGGCAGTGGTGTTTCCATATTCATAAAGGATGCGCACACCCCCAGACTGGTGGCTCAACATAATGCATCTGAGATACTTCAAATGCAGTTAACATTGGGTAAGACAGTGATTCAGGTCATAACCTGCTATAGGTCCCCAACCATGTCTTCCCAAGACTCACACTTCACGTTCCTAAGCACCCTGGAGAATATTAGGGTCCAACCTAACACTCTCATACTGGGCGACTTTAACTACCCCTCCATTAACTGGGAAAACTACTCATGCTAATATACTTGTCCAACGTTTCCTGAAAATTATTAATTCCAATGCCCTGGACCAGTTCATTCTTTACCCCCACAAGAGGTAACAACATCCTTGACCTGGTTATTACTAACATGGACAACCATTGCTCTGCACCAATAGTCAACTCCTCCCTGGTTAGATCTGACCACAAACTAATCACCTTGGAAATCCACATCCCTCCCAACCCCCCACCCCCACAAAGGTAACCCCCATGAAACTCTTCTCCAACTATAACTTTGTGTTCTTAAAAACAGAGGTGGCTAACTTCACGGCACCCATGCAAATAGAGAATAATTTTTATGATTGCAGAATCATACACCAATGCACTGTACGAACACGTACACAAATGCATGGATCACCCCATACCCAATAGAAACCAAGATGCTCTCCTCCAAAAAAGCAAGCCAATGTGGTGGTCCTCTGCCATAAACAAACTCTACAACAGAAGGAGGAAACTGATGCAGAATAAGGTGAAATTCCAAGACTGGAAAAACTCCCTTATCAGCCTCAACAAAAAGCTGAGATTTCCTCATCAAATCCTCTAAAGCTAGCTATGAAAACAGAGTTGCAGTAAATAGTTATGTAAAGAATTTCCATGGCAATACCCGGATTTGCTATGATCTACTGCACAATGATACCTCCTATACCAAGTCAACAGATATTGCCAATATACTGGCCAACAGATTTACTGCCAACTTTACCCCCCCCCAAAGGACCAATCACAATACCAGTAGATTGCGTTGCACCCAGTATTACTGTTGCACAGGTTAAAACAGCTTCTATAGGACCTGACAATATCCCTGGCTGTGTTCTACATGAACTAAAGAGTGAACTGGCACCTCACCTATGTGCCTTGTTCAATCACAGCCTTACCTCAGGCTTTGTTGTCCCTACCGAATGGCGCACTGTACAGTCATCTCCACAAAGGAGGAGTAACTACAGACCCTGGAAACTATCACCCATTAGCCTGAAGAGTCTGATATGCAAAGCTATGGAACGCATCATCATGGACCTAATAAACAAGGATATAGGGAATCTCCAAACTCTGGATCCCACACAGTTTGGTTTTGTGAAGTGTAGATCATGCCTGCTCAACCTGGTCGACTTCTTTGAGTCAGGCACCAGAGCTGTGGATGAAGGTAAGGTGGTTCATACAGCCTACCTTGATCTGGCCAAGGCCTTTGATACCATTCCCCACTCAGGAGTCATAGAAAAACTCACTAAGCTAGGCATCAACCCCTATATTACTAGGTGGTTTGCAAACTGGCTCATAGATAGAACCCACAGTCATGAGTGGAGTCCCTCAAGGTTCGGTCCTAGGTCCTCTCCTGTTTGGTATCTACTTCTCTGAAGTCCAGGTCAACACAAAGGGGATCTGGCTGACAAAGTTCACAGATGATTGCAAGTTGGGAGCTATTATTAACTCCCCAAGTGATGTTGACATCCTACAGAAAGGCCTCACTGAGACCAGTGACTGGTGTCAGAAGTGTGGCCTTAAGCTCAATGCCAAAAATTGTGTCGTCATCCCCTTTGGGAAAAACCCAGTTCCCATGAATTACCACATTGATGGTATTCCACTGAACACAGAAGGTGTGAGATCTGGGAACACAGGTTGACAGCAACCTCACTTTTGACCACCACATTGCCACTGTGGTCAGAAAGTCCTTCTATGTGGCACATCTCATTACTAAGGGTTTTGCATCCATGAAGAAAGAGGTCATTGTCTCCCTCTACTCTTACATCATTAGGCCAATCATTGAGTACAATGCCCCATTTGGCATGTACCTCACTAGACACCTGCAAAAACTGGATAGGCTGCACAAGTACCTCACAAAGAGGATCCTAGGCCTTAAACACTTGTCCTATATGGACAGACTCAAAAAGCTCCAACTATTTTCTGTCTCATATCACCTACTTAGAGGCGATCTCTGCTTGACTTACAAAGCCATGTCTGACCCAGCTCTGTCAGAAATGCTGCATTTAAAGAAATCCTAATCCCTCCACACTACATGCTCAAGAGACCTCAACTTCATTACCACAATCAACAGAATGTGTTGGAGGGACAATTTCATAACCCAGAGACTGCCCATGCTATGGAATAGACTTCTCATACACGTCAAACAGAGCACCTCACTGGCCCTCTTCAAGAAAAATCTTGATGAGTGGATGGAAATAGAAAATTCACTCCGGGATCGCTCCAGTGGCTCTACTCAACACAGGCACTGGGAACTAAGATCGGGTGGCACAATGCCAGGGTAATCCTATAGACTAGGCTTGTAAAGGTTCCAGGGCCATTAGCCTAGTACACACTTATGAACCTATGAAATAATCAGCTCACCCATGTTTCTACATGCAAAGTACCACATCAGTGACAAAACAGCCATTGAATCATGAACGCTTGGTCTGGTTGCACAATTATTATGCCATTAGTTTATTCAGGGAGCTATTGTCTATTCAGTATTCATGATGTAATTAATGGTAGCAAGAATATATTGAACAAAGAAATGTTTTAACTCATGAAAGCCTAGTGATTCCTCAAGGCATTTCTGTAGTTACATCCTACTAATGCCTCTTGACATCTAATATTACCTATTCATATTTATAGTAATAAATCCATAACCATGCTACATATAAGTGATTGAAAGATTTGATTTTAATGGTCACATGATGGATAATGCAACTACACTAATAAGTGGCCTCTGTCTCGTGCAGGTAAAGAGATATTAATTGGTGTTCATATAATATTTATATTGTCATAAATGTCATACTTATGTAAATATTTCAACAACCAAGTAGCAGAAAGAGAACTGCTTAGCCTCATATGAACGTCCTCACCTGGGTGAACAAACTTTTGCTGACAGTATATGTGTAACTTGTGTGGTTGCTGAGATATTGTAAGCTGTTTAAAACATATTACAAACGTAATATTTACTGTGTTTCCTGTGATTTATAAAATCCATTTCAAGATCTAGAACCTAAGGAATACTATCACTATAAAAACAGGTCGTGCCAAAGATTTTGGCATTTATACTTCTATAGTAAACCCTTTCAATCCAGCGATATCAACATTTGTTGGAACTGTGAAGACATAATTTAATTTTGTCAAAAATTATAGGCTCTGTCCATTGGAAGTTACAGTGCAAGCATCCAGGGCTCCATTGGTGGGAATGAATGCTTACAAGTATAACTCAACAACTGAATTCTGATTGAGCATTGATGTCTGCCCTGCCAATCAACTTGATCAAGAGAACAGAAGGTTGTCATTTTGTGGTAGATTGAGCCTAGGTCAATGACATTTTATCCCTTGCATATAAATGAACTAGAGTCAAACCATCATAAAAATCAAACCTGAAGACAAGCAGTGATAACTGAAATACACAGAAAAAAAATCATTATTCAGATTAATCAGACACAGAATTTTAGGGCTTCCAACTTTTTAATGCACACTTCATCAGTGTAAATTAACATCAGTCTAAATTAACATTAGAATGTGGTGTCTGGTTAATCAGAGCAATGATTTTTAATCCATTTTGTTTGCCACTGCCAGAAGTCCTTTCCTGTGTAAATAGTTCATGGCTTCATATTTTTGGCTAACAGCATGGCTTCTTCTTGTAAAGATGTTTATATTCCAGCTGGATAAATAGTAGCTTTCTAAATGCACATTGTTCTGAACAATGCAATAATGGTTCACCAGGCCTTTCTTTTATCTATAATCATCCTTGAATAATCTTTCAAACTCGACTTTGTGCTGTAAGTAAGTTGACTAAGCATCCTTGAGGAATATCTCCTTTTACTGGAAACATACAAACTGTGTGATATAATGTCTTGGCTTGGCCACAGCTACTAACTTAGGGACTAATGATAAATGAATCTGCATATTACAAAGTTAGGTTTTCTGGCCTACTTTAATATGGCTGTGATATACAGTCACATAGAAAACTCCGAAAGGTTGTTTCCTTCACTTCCTTCCTGTAGACCAAACATCCCAGATCATTTCTATGACAGTAGTCGTATAAAATGCAGGAACATGTATTTTGCATTTTTAGCTCCTTGCTTAAGCTTTAACGTTGCTCCTCCCATTCACATTTTTGTGCACCTATAATAGTGAAGTTGTCTGTGCTGCACAGAACTAAGTTATAAAGCACACTGATATTCTCAATAATCTTTGCAAGTAACAAAGAGATATTTTGTTATTCCAGTAGGAATACAACATTTTTTGTATGTGGGCTATATAACATACACAAATATGTCTTGGTAACTGTACAGTGGAATGTGCAATGCAGTGATAGATTATAATAAAGTTGAGCCAGGTATCCCCTCTATTGGAAGTATGCAAACTTTACAGGAAAAACACAGTGTGGTCAGGGACACTGATTATCTGTTTACTCAGAGAAAGAAATGGGACATCAGATTATTGACTGCACATTTTATAAGAGAATCAACAAAATATGTCTTTATTACTTGTAAAGAGTAATTTTGTTTTATGCTATAGCTTATTTCATTGCACTCATACATCTGAGATTATAATTGCAGGACCAGTTGCTGTCTGTAGATGAGAATGACTAAAAGGTGTTGCTCCTTCATTACTCTGGCTCAGGAGGGCTAATGTGATTTTTGTGAAGCGAGTTGTAATACTTCACTTCTGCTAGTAAAGTGGCTACAATAGATAGGTGGGGTCAATAATTTGTCTATGGGTGAAAGTTACTAAGTACTGTAACTCATTTTAAGCAATCTTTAGTTTGTATTTGTAGGACTAATGTACATTTGTGTGAAGTAAGTTGGAAAATTTTACTGTGGATACTGTGGGATTATGTAAAACAGACTTGAAATACATTACAGGGGGCTGAGGTGCACTGTAAACAAAGTGACTATGACACCTGGGTGGGAGTGGTAGCTTTTTTAGGAAGAAGGCAACTTAGCTTCTTGTCATGTCCTCATTTTAATTAGTCATTAATGTAGCTTTGAAGGACTAGTGAAAACCTTTGTGGAGTAATTTGGAATACATGACTTTGACTACTGTGTATGTATAAAACAAACTTTTAATATGTTGCAGTGGTCACTATTATTATTATTATTATTATTACTTGCATTCAACAACATGGCTGCAATTTCTGGGAATCGAGATATCTTTGGATGAACATTGATGAACATACTGACATGATAAAGTTCTGTTTATATATTTTTGACCAGGTAAGCCCACTGTGTACAGTTGACTCTCTTTAATTAAGTGATTATTCAGAGTTACAAGTTAGGCAAACAGGAAATAGCTCATTAACAACTCAGAACATTAATAATTTGTGTTAGTAGCTAGACAAAACAATCATTAGTTGTCTTTACAAGGCTAATGTCCATTTGTGTTAAGTAAATTTTAATACTTTACTGAAACCATTCTATATCACAATCAAACACAAAAAGTGTAAATATTCAAAGTGGCTATAACTGATGAATATGGATTAATAGATTATTATTGTAGCAGTTTGAGTAGTCTTTTGTAGTTGAAATGCTATGAAATGGCTAATTTTCTTATTGTTTATTAGTAATTTTTTTTCACTTCTTGTTAGAAAAATATTCAACTCTAGAAATATAAAACACACTTAATGTTTTTCCTCATTAAACAATAAATATGATTTCAAATAGGTTTATAATTGTACATGAAAAACAGTTTGTAAAGTGAATAAAAAAGAATATATACATTATGCATGGTTCAAAAAATAAAAAGCTAGTGCCTAAAATTGGTAAATTGGCCAGTGCTCTTTCTCAGTAAATATACTTAAATAAATAAAAGTTTGTTGAGGCTCATGGTTTGGAAGCCATGGAAACCACCCAGCCTCCAAGGTACACTTAATCCACCTCTCAATTAGTGATATACAAATATAATGGATTCTTCCCTGTGTGACACATAGACAAAACCATAGACATGTAGTTCACACATGCGTTAGCTTGGAGAATCTGAAAGTGGATGATGTTGTTGTTGTTTACATGCATATGAATGATTTCTGTACTTCAGGGAGGAGTGTCTTACTGGCAGAACTATATACGAACACAAGCTGCCTCATCTGACTCTTTAGAAAGGTGCAGTAGTTTACTACTGTACAATACAGGTTTGCTTTGGATCCTGTGGGTTATATTCAGGTATGATGGCATGTGATTGTTCTTGGTTACAGATGCATATCTCAAGATTGCTTAACCTAGCGGGAGAAAGAAGAGGGCATAGTGGCTTAGCACTGATTGGCCATCATTTAGATCAGCAGACACAATGTGTGAAAGTTAACAAGATAATGTTGTCTTGACTGATTATGGGATGGACTCAGACTTGTAAGAGTAGAGCAAAGCTATCTGCCACCTTTGTCAAAGATGCAGTTGTCAACATAAAATGGGATTCTGAGACGTGCATGATTTGCAGGCACTCATTCCCATTAATGTGTTAGTGAATCTCCATGGAATGCTCATTAAATCAGTTAGATGATGTTGAAACAACTGAGGATTGACACCTCATGAGCAGACTCTAAGCTTGCAACACTGATATGCACTGGAACAAGTGTGTTCTGTTGCATCTAAACCAGCTGTAAATGAAGTAACAAATATAATAAATATGATAAAGAACCTAAGATGGATCTTTAGAAATGGGCAGGAGCAAAGTACATAGAAAAAATGGATCACTACATGCAGACTAATGTTCAAGAAGAAGAATAAGGTTTAAGGGAAGGCAGGAATTAATCAATTTAGGTAGTGGAATAAATGACAGTTGCAAAAATTGTGTGCCTTCTGATGCAACCATCAAATATATCCACCACTAAACACAGAGACTTGACTATATTTACCACAAGTATAAACTATTCAGAATCTTGACACTATTTTTACTAAATGTATAAACTTAACTATGTGTATAAATCCATGTAACTACAAAATGGTGCGCAAGTGATGTAACTGATATAATTTCATATTGTCTGCATTACTTTGTTCATTATAACTGTGTACTAGTGTATATGCTATATCTACTTACTGTCTATTTTTATCAATGTATTTTATACTGTATTTGCTACTGATTTTTTATTGTTGTATGTTATTACTGTATGGAGCTTTTCTCCCTGGGCCTCTGCTGAAAATGGGTAGCCCTGCTCAGTCAGACATCTCCCCAGTAAACAAATGTAAAATAAAAATAAAAAGCAAGAAATCATAAATGTAATATACAATACCTGTAAATGAAAATGTTAATATGGTTTATTTTCTATTAATGTGTGCCCATGGCTTTAATAACTTTTTGACATTTGATTAATGGGAAAGTCCAAATGACTAGAAGACCATTTTCAGTGGATGCCCAGGGAGAAAAGCTCAAAATTATAACAAAACATTTTAAGAACACTAATTTTACAGTCTTCAAACATAACACAAACGCATCCACATTTTAAATAATTATAACAAATTAGACATAACATAAAACATTGGTTAAGAATTACTACAATTTACATGACAATCATTAAGATTTAGAGAAATTTTAGACAGTCTGTAGAGAAATTAAAGGTCAGTTAGTCTAATACAAACAAGAACTACAATATGAACTGAGGGAAAAATAGGCTTATGGTATATTTAGAGAGGAAGTCAGGATAAAGAATTTCATAGAGGTAATAAAGTAAGTGAATAAGGATTGCAAAGATTTTTAAGTGATGAAAAAGTACTTGTTCACATTTAAGGATATATTTTATCCTGGTTTTGAACAAGAGCAGAGCCAGATTTTAGACTAGAAGTTGTGAAAGCTAGAAGGGAAAGTATTAAACATAGGTTTTTAAAAATAGCAATACATGACTAAATATTAAAAAAGTTGAAACAATAAATAAATACTACAGTTTTCAAATAAACAACAATTCTGTTACAACTCCACAGCAGACTATAGATACACATGCCTACACTGATAAGATGTTGCATATCACAGGCTTCTAGGCATCACTTTAGTGCGTAACATCCCTGAGTATGATATGATCTATGAAGGTCATCGAATGGCCAGTTTGTCAAATGGCATCTCATCGACAATGCAGGCTATCAAACCAGTCTGACTGAGATCGCATTATGGTAGGATCAGGAAATTTGTCCCTTTCCTCACTGTAGTGCGATCTCATAGTCGGTATATAAAATTAGCAGAGGTTGGGGTAGGGTTCAGTGACCTGCATTGTCAATGAGATGCCATTCAACAATGTGACCATTTGATGATATGACACAGATCCGATCAGTGAAGATATGTATGGGCGGGCCTAATTTAAATAGGCCACACCCATCAACTACCACATTTGTATACAGATTATAAATATTAAGCCATCTTTACTCTGCTCATTTTTGTGTTTCTGCACACCTGTGCTGTGACATTCTTCTGTGAAACACTGCTCCCTTGTGTACCACGTAAAGCAGCTCATGGTGGCCCGCATAGTAGGAAGCACTTAGGAATCCTAATCCCTGTGTTACAAGTAAAGTGTCAATGTATAAAGTGAATTGCTGATGTAGTGAGCAACAAGTTTACTGTGGCGGTGGTCCTTATCTTGCAAATGTTGACAAAAATCATTCTGAAGTCTGAGGGAGCACTGAATGCATGCACCTTAAGTGTTACATATGCATGTCCCATGTAAATAAGTCATGATACCTGTTGATATCTGGCACAAGTGTGAAAGCCAGCAGTACACCTAACATTGCCTGTGTTGCCTCAGTAAGGCCACCAACTAGGTATCCACCTTATCTCCATGCAAACTTTCATTGGCCTTGCAGGTTGTAACAACACTGTTGTCTGAGTGGGTACCAGTAATGTCAATATAATTCTATTTAATACTGCTGCTAAACAATGAAGTGGCTGCATATCTGAGGCAATTTAACAACTTAGTCTGATTATGTTTCATTCTTATGTACACAATATACTT
>NC_056749.1:792629685-792642185 GCF_019279795.1 Protopterus annectens | reverse complement strand
CTTTAGGTATTATATAAATGCTTGGTTATGCCAAATGTATTCAGTCTGAGGCTCAAGGTTAGAGACAAAAGTGCTGTCTGGATACCTGTTATTTTATTGTTTTTATTTTGTGACTATTAAATAAGTTCTGCGTCTTCTTATTCAGCTGTTTTTGTTTTTTTCATGTTTTGGATATAACAGCTTTACCTTTGATTGAGCTATTAAAAATAAACAGTCAGGGGAAGTGTGTGAATTGAATAGGGACATATAGATGAATTGTAGGAATGAGCACAGGGAGAAGGGATAGGTGAAACATATGGTATTGTACAGCAGAGGAAGGCATGTCAATGAAGACAGTTGTAGCATGAATACTAATCACATATCGACATGATACAGTATGGATAGTGCAGCTATTGTATATTACGTGACTTTCACACAAGGTGACATAACAATGGAGAAGATTCTTTGTGATATAAGCATCCTGACATGAGCAATGAAGAGGACATATACCGGAGATGATTTCTACAATAGGGGTTAGGTACATATTGTGAAGCTGTGCAAGCTGAGTTGCCTGAATATGACTGTAATATTAGCAGAGGTCTCAGCCAAGTGTGACACATAGTAACACGCTCATGGACAACAGTATACAGAAGTACCCACAATCATGAACAATAATAGAGCAATACTACCAGTAATTTCATGTCGCTGACATAACATATGTGATTGTGAGTGATCATAGATGCTTCTGCATGAACACACTTGTACAACTATTATGAGTTGTCAGCAATCTATGAGTGGAATCAAGCACACTGTCCTGTAACTTAACTTTAACATCTGCTGGAAGTGTTAGGAGGGACATTACTATGCCCATATATGAGATTATGATCAATCTAGGCTAATAGACAGGTGTGCATGCCATATATATGGCACAATCCACACTGTCATAAATGTAAACCATGCCATCAATTTTGTCAATCAGCTGTATATGTACTGTGTGCATCACTGGAATATGTATTACACATGCGTCTGATATAACACTTTAATGTGGGTTCTGCACCATCAGACGCTAATGTTTATGCAACAAAAAGAATACTGTACTTAAGTATGGCCAATAAAATGTGTGGGACCTCACCATGGCAAATATTGTACACTTGAGTTATGCATCCCTGGAAAACGTGTAGGCAAGTACATGAAAAAGGGTGCATTGTACTCAATTACTAGTGGGATGAAGGCTGTGCACAATGCAAGGATAATGGCCTTTGATGTGGATGTCCTGCACATACTCAGGAGTTGTGGGCACATGCTTGTGGACATTCTGTATACCATATACCTGAGTACACAGGAGGCAAACTTAAAGTTCTGCTGCTTAATGCTAGGAGTCTAAACATTAAGCTGCACTGGAGGAAATTGCCAACCTGCTAGCTGACATATTTGGTGCAAGCTTCACCCCCTTGGCTCCACCAGCCATACCTCAAAGCATACCTGACAACAGTCCACTGCTTTATATCTTTAGATATCAGGTTATATCTGTGCTCTCCAGGGCTAAAAACATGGCCTCAATGGTACCAGGCTACTTACTTAACAATCTAAAACAGGACCTAGTGGACCACGTAGCATCCTCTTTAACCATAGCTTAAGAATTGGCTTTGTTCTAGTAGAGTGGTAAACAGCAGCAGTAATCTCCTTGCACAAAGGAAGGCCTTCAACCAATCTTGGGAACTACAGACTTATAAGTGTAACCACTCTCATCTACCAGGCCAAGGAAAGAATCATCATGGACCTTATCAACACATAGGTGACCTTCAAACCCTAGACCCAACCCAATTTGGCTTTATTAATGGAAGAACATGCTCATTAAACCTAGCAGACTTCTTCAAGAAAGTGACTAATGTACCGGGTAAGGTAAAACTGTCAATACTGCCTATCTTGAGCTTGCCAAGGCTTTTGACATTTTATCCCAGCTGGGGACAGAAAGCACTGCAGAACATGATGAAGTTTATATCACATGGGATCATCCTATACCAACAGTTCCAAAAACAGAGGTGAGAAAACCAGATAGAGTAGTCCATAAAAAGAAGTCAAAAGTAGCATTGATCATTGAAATTGCTACTCCCAGTGAATATACTGTCTTACATACAGAGAGAGAGACACAAAGTCATAAAATATCAGGATTTATGGGTAGAAATGAGGGTAATGTGGAAGAAGGATACTCAGACAGTTCCAATAGTAGTAGGAACAACAGGTCTTATAAAAAAGAATTTACAGTTATACTTAGATATGTTACTGATACATGCAACTCTATATGAATTGCAGAAGGAGTCATTACTGGGCACATTGCGGGTGCTGGGAAGAGTACTTCTGGCTAATATCAAAGACTGAAACAATACTAATTTCATGATCTTTAATAATACTTTGACTTAAGAATGGGACCCAGTCCCATTATGGTATTATAAACCCCCCCAATAACTTGGAGAAATGAAAATAATGTGGATTAAACCTTACATCACTAGGTGGGTAGCCAATTGGCTCCCCAACAGAATACTTACTGTCAAAGTTGATGACTTAACCTCTACCAGTATAGCCGTCACCAGTAGCATACCCCAAGGATCTGCATTGGGCCCTTTACTGTTTGGAATCTATTTCTCAGAAATCCAGGCTAAAGTAGATGGCATTTGCCTTACCAAGTTTGCTGATGATTGCAGACTGGGTGCAATCATTGCATCCCCCAATATTAACATATTACAGGAAGGGCTAACACAGACAAATGACTGGTGCCAAAGCCATGGTCAAAAGCTAAACACAAAAAGTGCCATTAGTATTACCTTTGGCAAAGTGGAATTCCTTGCAAATTACAGTATTGACAAATTCCCCCAATCTCAAACCCACTGGTGCAAGACATGGGAACACAGGTAAATAGCAATCTAAACTTTGAACTCCAAGTTTCCACAGTGGTAAGGAAAGCCTTCTACGTCATGCACCTCATAAGTCAGGGCATCGCATCCAGGTCTGAGAATGTTATAACACTACTGTACACAACCCTCATCAGACTACTAATAGAGTACAGTGCTCCCTTTTGCATGTACCTCATCACACACCTGCAGCAGCTAGAGAGACCCCTGGGGTTTGTCACAAAGAAAATTCAGGGCCTACAATCCATGCCATGATATATGTGTATAGACTGAAAGCCCTATCAATGTAATCTGTATTGTATAGGCTGCTAAGTGACTTGTGCTGGCCTAAAGGCCAGTATCTGACCCTGCTCTGATGGAAATGCTGCACATCTGCAAATCTAATGGTGCAAGAGTCTCTCACTCTAAGAATCTTAATCTAGCCTGTGACATTATCAGAACATGCTTGAGAGACAGACATAGCTGATGACATCAGCAGAGTCTGGTGAGAGGAAGATGGTAATAGAAGTGTCTGACATGCTTGTGTAAAATACTATCTCTAATGTCAACCAAGTGAACAAACACACACACACACACACACACACACACACACACACACACACACACACACACACACACACACACACACACACACACACACACACACACACACACACACCACCTTACTGCAGTGAGAACAGAACCCCTTGCTATCTAAGTACTCTAATGAGAGACATCTGTGTTTAATGCAAGCACCACAGCATCACTCATATGACTTGGAAAGTGTTGGATAACACTTTATAAGTGATGACATTGGCAGTGTCTTGTGAGGAGATGATAGTAATAGCAGTGTCCCACATGCTGGTTTAAAACGCTCTCTCTAATGTCAACCAAATGAACAAACAAACACACACACACCAGTTGACTGCAGTGAGAAAATAAATCCCTACTTATCTAAGTAAACCAACTAGAGATGTCTGTATTTAACACAAGCCCCACAGCACAAGTCTGACTTGAGGAGTGTTTGGCATTACTTTATAAGTAATGACATCAGCAATGTCTGTTGAGAAGAAGATGGCAATAGCAGTGTCCCACATGCTGGTATAAAATGCTCTCTTTACTGTCAACCAAGAGAACACACACACACACACACACACACACACACACACACACACACACACACACACACACACACACACACACACACAAATTGACTGCAGTGAGATTAGAGAGCCTACCTAAGTACACAGTCTCAAGAAATCAGTACTTAACACATGTTCCATGGGACAAATATGACTTTTACAAGGCTGCAGGACAATTTATAGTGGATGACATCATTACTGGATATTTGAGAGAAGATGTTGGGAAGCCTGAATGAAATGGGTGTGTAGGCATGTACAACTGTCAAAGTATTGGTACTGGTAGTCCATGGGATTGTAGTCATGACTGAAGGATACACAATTATGCTCTTCTGACTAGACAGACACACATTGCTGTTTACTGCAGTGAGATTAGAACCCCTACCTACCTAAGGACACAGACTAGGGAACTCAGTACTTAGTACAGGTACCATGGCACACATTCAACTTTTACAAACCTGCAAGACAATTTATTGTGATGACATCAGCATGGGATGTTTGAGAGAAGATGTTGAGAAGCCTGTCTGAAATAGATAGCATCTATGTACAATTCCAGATTTTAAAGATATGCATGTTACCAGATTGATGAGCATGCAAAGTGTAGTGTCTCCATTGTGCAGTTAAACCATAAATAGGCAACTTTGCAAACTGTATGCAAACAGCTGTCCACATTGCTACAAGTATTGGAAAATCTGAATGTATGCTGTCAGTATAAAGCTGTCCACTGTATATAATGAAGCACTTTTTATTTATTTATGTAGTGTAGTTGATATATTTGAGAACAAGTACTGAGAGACCAAGTTTCAAGTGCATGGGTGCAGGTAACACATGACTACAGTGTAAGTATGTGCTCTTTCCTTAAAAGGTGCCTTCCCAAGATTTGTGTTTCTACATGTACTTTCATGGGATAAAGACTAAATAGATAGTAGACATAAGTAACAGGGGACTTGAGAAGGTTCTACTGACAGACATCTACAGAAAATTTAAGTTTCAGGCATTTGCATCTATACAGGGCAGTGCTAACCCCAGTACAGCTACACATAAACACAAGGCTTAAATACAGGTGAAATTCAACAGTTTTAAGACAAACTTCCAACGGGAAAGCCCCAAACTATGCCTTTCTCCAGCAATCTCCAACTCAGATGGAGAGATACACAGTTCTATCACAGGAGTGCAGAGAAGCCTTAATATAAGATGGCTGGTTTAGACCACAGTGATATCAAACAGTCCAGATTCAGCAAGTCTGAATCTATCCTATGCTATATAAGGCAGTAGTGCAGAATTTCAAAGTGAAGAAAAAATTTCAGGCACAATCAGCAAAAATGAAGCAGCAATTCAAATAAATACAGTTAACAAAATGCAATACAGGCTTTAAATATACTTATTTTTCAGTTGTTTGCAGTGGATGCATTGGATTTCAGTTCAGATGCACTCCAGATCTCTGGCTAAAGTCACCAAACTCTGAGCAGCTCCAAATCACTGAGATTGGAGACATGCACTTATTAAACCTACCTTTAATGGAAAGGGGAGTAGGACAAAACCAGAGTCATACAGACCTTTACGTCCACTTTCATATTGTGGAAAAATAATGGAGAAGGTAATATTGGATAAGTTATTGTCAGAAGTGGAAATCTTGGGACTTCAAGCTATATATCAGCACACATATGTTGAAAACAGAACTAGTACCACCTGTAACTTGATGTTCTATAACAATATGGTAGCTATGAATGAAAAATTGTGCTGTTATGTAATTCACATAGATTTAACTTCAGCATTTGACATGCACAAAGCACTTATCATTAAATTATAACAAATAGGTATTGATGTAAACTAATAAGATGGACAGTTGCATGGCTTAAAACAGGACATGGCAAGTATACAGCAATTGGCCAGGTGAAATCATTGATTACAGTCAATGTGTCCCGCAGGGCTCTGCCCTAGACCCTTACTTGTTAAGATTGTATCATTCAGACCTAACTTTTTCATTTGAGGAGTTCTACAGTCTACTTGCAGATGACCTGAAATTGGGTAAACTGATTACATGTGTTAAAGACAGAGCATGGCTACAAAAGAACTTGACTGAATTGGCCATTTGGGAACAGTAGAATAATATGCTTATAAATGCATAAAAAAACTAAACATGAAATTTGGGAGATATAAGCTGAAAGGTGAATATTTAATATAGCTCACAATGATTGAAACTGTAGATTCATTTGGTTATATGGGTGGATCCGGCTTTGAGTTTTTTTAATCATATAAACCCAACAGGGAGCCTGTCTTGTGTGATGGTGCACTGTGCAGATGTCAATACTACAGGGGTTCGTCTACCTGCTGTTTATATGCTGGAAGCACTCTGCAGTTCCCAGACAGCCATGGGGCTCTCAACCATCTCCTGCTACATAGTTTTTTCATGTGGTGTGGTGTGTGTCCTTTAAACCCTCAGTTGTACCTGTTACCCCATCACTGTTTACTGTCGGGTTTCCTCTGGGTGTAGCTGGATCTACAGGTAAGTTGGGGTATTTGTGGTTTTTATTACGTGTTGTGTGTGTGTGGTATTGTGCTTGTGTTTACATTTTTTTTATGTATTTGTGTTATTATATATATTATATATTATATGTATTGTGTGTTTATCGCGTGTTTTTTTGCTCACTGCATTCTGCTTTTGACTGCATTGCCGGTTGTGTGGTGTTATTTTTTTTGCGGTTCTGGTTTTTTGAGCTGCAGTGCTTGCTATGTGCAGTGTGCTTGCAAAGGTTCAACTATTCGGTGCGGGTTCTTCTGGTTCGGTGTGTTCACCGCTTTCACGATCTGGCAGTGTCGGCGCGATGTTTGAGTCGGGCATGTTCGCGACTACACCGCAACCATCCGCCGAGAAATTAGTTAATGATAGTTATAGAAATGTAGGTTATGTAAAATGATTTATAAAGTTTAAGACATCAGAAATGATGAAGTTGTTTGTTAGTTATTTTAGAGCCAAACTTGAGTATGGAATAACAATAAGGGAACCTTATAAGAAATAAGCATGAATAAATTGGAAAGAGTAGAGCAGACATATACCAAGGGCATCCATGGATGTGAAAATTTAAGTTATTATGAAATACTAAAATATCTGAACTTGGGCAGTGTCTCATATAGATGTTTATGAGGCGACCTTATTCAGGTATATAGAGCATTTAGAGACAACTACTTCTGGAAATGTTGGGGTTGTCAAAACATAGTAGAGAATCATCAGACAACCCATGTAGAAGATTTTATAGGAATGAAAAGTTTGCTCATTGTTTCTCTGACAGAGCAGCTGATGCATGGAATAGACTACTGAATTACATTAAAGCAAGCACTAGTTTAGATATTTTTAAGAACAGCCTGGCCACTTATTATGGGGAAAGCTGTTTTGGCATACAGGCAAGCTAGAAGGGAATTAATGCCCATGCTTGAAATATTTGTTTGTATTTATGTATGTAAGTAATACATGCTATTGTGCACTTTCCATAGAGCAATGCCGAGCAGCAGGTTTGCACGATGGATTGCAAACTGTTTCCACATGCGTGATACACAGTTTGAAGGTTAATCTTGCACCTGGCATTAGTTTGAGTGCTGTTTGCTGCTGTAACTGTTATGTGATTTAACTTTGCTGACATGTACTGGGTGGCATACATTTTATGACCTGACACATTTTATTGTGTGGCTCTACACACTGATAAAATTAATTTTTACTATGTGGGAATCAGGGCTGTGCTGTGGTGCAGAGGTAGCATTTTGCCTCACAGCAAGAGGTTCTATGGTTTGATTCTCAGCTGGAGTACCTTCTGTGGCTCCATGCCCTCCCTGCATTCATGTGGGTTTCCGCTGGTTGCTCTGGTTTCCTCCCACATTCCAAAGAGGTGGATTGAACACTCTAAATTGAATGTAGCTGTGAGTGTGGTGTGCTTGACCCTATCTGTATGCATGGGAGAGTTTGGGTGCTGAGCTACCAACCTAATCCCATAAAAAAAAAAAACGTAACTGTTATGGAAATAAGTGCTGGAGAGTGCATGTTGCCCAATGTGCTAATTAGCCCAGGAATGGATGGACTGTGGAATTCAAATCTATGCATAAGAGACAAAACATGTTCTCCCACAGTGGTGATTTTTCATGCTTGCCACAGAAGAAATGCTTCTCAGACATACACATGACAGACTGAAGAGTTTAATCATGTATGCATGTGACCTGAAATGGTCCTGGTTTATAGATTTATGTGTGCATGAGTATTATTGAAGTCTGAAGGTCATACAAGGCCAGAGAACACAATTATAATTACAGAAACATAATAGTCAGTATACCCTCAGTCAAATAAATAATTCATATGAACTCCACTACTATACATATGTATTATTATTTATAATTACATTTACTATTTTATGTGTTTATTAAAACTGAGTGTGCAACCCTTAATAAAAATGGAAGTGTGTAATAATTTTTTTCATGTGAATTTTAATTAAAAAAGTCAACTGGAACAACAGTAAAAGTATTTGGAATTTGCTGTATTACAACCCCAGATCATCTGTATTGCAGCTGTACACTTACACCTGCTGCCACAGGAATAGTTAGAAAATATTTGGGTATTTTCCTATGCATTATTAACTTATATGTGTAAACTGCCACGCAATGCCACTTACTATGTTTGTGTGGTGCTCAACATATTTGATAGAATGCATCCATTTTGAAATTGCCTACTGTCTGCTTCCTGTCTGCAGGTGTTCTAGACCTGCATGTGTTGGGGGAGGTTGTTAACAGCCATGCAATGCCACTTAGTGGGTTTGTGTAATATAAAGCATAAGATGCAACAATGTATCCTTTTTGAAATCAAGAATGCCTGCATCTTGTCTGCAAGTGTTCTCTCTGCTTTGTGTGTCAGCCATTAGTCCAGGTTTGCATGATGGTAAGTGACGCGCAACATGACAAGCAAAGCTCACCTTGTTTTATCATTGTGAGCGGTGTTTCTGATTTTTCATCCTTAAAAGACAAATGTAACACTTGGACTGTGATCTACAGACAGTATATACTGAGTGGATCACCGTGTTTAGCAGATGTGCTACACACACACATATGAGTCACAGATTTAGTTTGTGCATTGGTTATCATAGTAGGCATAGTAATCATCATTACATGACATTTATTGTATTTATCTGTTTCCCTTGTTTGAGCTAAGCCATGTGCAGTACAAACACTGGTATTTAAAAAAATATATTTGAAATAAACAAAATTGTAAAATAAATGTTAGTGCACATTAAAGATGTTTACATGATTCTGGATTTGAACTCTCACACCAATGAACCTCCAAGAAAACAGGAAGGATGTCTTATCCCTCTTTGCCACAGAAGCAGCTTTGCAACAGGAATGATAATCATTGTGCATATAAGCAAGTCCAAACCCATCCACAGTATTAACAAAACATATGGCACTTGGACAGTCTTGAGTTGTTTGTGCATGTGTTAATCTCAGATGTAGTGCAATGAGTGATCACACAGCCATTTATAACTATTGATTGCAGAAATGCAGCTCTATCTTATCTTTCTATGTTGCTGTTGTATCTTTTGGCTTTTCCCGGTTAGGGGTCGCCACAGCGGAACTCCGGTCCGCTAATGATTGACAGTAGATTTTTACGTACCGAGTTGCCATCCCTGACGTACAACCTTCAATGAAGGTACGCTCATGCACGCATGTCTGCCACACAGAAGATGCTTTAGCTGAGAATCGAACAGGACGTCTTACTGTGAGGCGACAACGCTACCACAGCACCACCACCGCAGTCTCTTATCTTTGTAGGGTATTCATTATTCTCTTATCTGAGCAGTAATCTAAGGTGTGTAGTCTGTAAGGCTTACTTTATCATTACCCTTACAATGTATGAAAATATTAAATGGCAATAATATACAGTTTTCAAGAAATGCAGGGGGTTTGGATACTGCTGAAGAGAAAAAGTGAAATGTGTGCTGCTTACTTTCATTTAAAATATTAATACAGTTACTTCTACACTTTGTAAGTCTAACTTGGCTGACACACCTACTGAAGGCAAAAGAGTCTAAATTGTTGCTGTGTTTTCCTTCTCCCTACCAGTAATCATTTATATATTTGCAATCCTTTAGCAACAAAGACTGATGGAGTGCCTGCACTATGTTTACATTTGCAAAATGTAGCCAAGTAATTGAGATTCAACAATTCTAATGAGTTCACACTGCATTTGCATCTTCACTGTGCTCACAGGCCTGAAGCTACACTATTAAAAGGCAACCATCTAGCTAGTGAACCTGAAGGTGAGGAGACTTGTTTATGTGGATAACACAGAAGAAGATTGCTATTACTTTGGGTTTATCTGCATAGAAGACTACTGATCTTGATAAGCTATGATGGAATTTCCCACTTATATACTAGATTTGCTCACATTTAACTGGGGAAAACACACACACACACACACACACACACACACACACACACACACACACATATATATATATATATATATATATATATATATATATATATATATATATGGGTATGTGTCACTTCACCTAAAACCCATTTCACCTAAACTCATTTCACTGAGACCAAATCATCTAAAGTTCATTTCACCTAAAACTCATTTCACCTAAAACTCATTTCACTGACAAGTAGTACTCTAACGCAATTGAAAGGTATATGCCCTTTTCCCCACTGTAGTGCAATCCTGGTGTTAATATATATATTAAAGGGGGTGTGGGGGCGTAGCCTCCCACATTGGGGCATGTGGGTGGTGTAGCTTCCCACCTATTTGGCTTTTACCAAATAATGTAAAGCAAAACCAGACAACATGAAATCAAAATAAGTGGGGGGCTATGCCCCCCTCACCCCCACCAGTGTGGGGGGATGTGCCCTCACACCCCCACTTAATATATATACTAACTCCAGGATTGCACTACAGTGGGGAAAAGGACATATACCTTTGACTTGCCTTATTGTACTACATGCCAGTGAAATGAGTTTTAGGTGAAATGAGTTTTAGGTGAAATGAACTTTAGGTGATTTGGTCTCATGGTCTCAGTGAAATGAGTTTAGGTGAAATGGGTTTTAGGTGAAGGGACACATACCCATATATATATATATATATATATATATATATATATATATATATATATATATATATATATATATATATATATATATATTAGCAAATGCAACTTTTATCTGTAGGCACTTCATAGAAGTTTACTAGTGGCATTCACTTTTTTGTCAGGGCATTTTACTTTCTCAGATGTGCAGCCTTACTAACTTTCATCACAAGTATTACTGTTACAACTCTTTTTTCTTTACACTCTTCTATGTTATTTCAGTGAAATGTCACTGTCCTAGATTTTCAATGACACAGGGGTGTTTGCCTTCTCGGATGGCCGATAGACACCTCTAGGGGAGTGAGTGTTGGGCACAGGTGGATATGTCTGGCAAGTGTATAAAAATGATTGTTCTGTGGTAAATGTGTACACATGTTTTTGGCACAGTTATTTTTCAAGAACTTATAACAATTGACTGATGTGTTATTCCATGTTTGGTATAAAATGCTATTTGCCTGTTGTTTTCAGAGTGAGGGAGTCAAGTTGCATGTCTTTGTTGACACAACCAAAAATTTTTACATAGGTTTGCTTTGCTATTGTTAGCCATTGTTTTGCATCAAACCTTGATTTATGCATGACCATGATATGTTAAGCCTTTTTTATATTTGAATAACAGATTTTTTTTTTCTCCAGGGAGTAATATTGAAAAATTAATAATATGTGTTGTATCTAGGCAGGACTTTTATTTATGTGATATTTATGTATAGTATCCTTTTCTGTTTTATGCCACCTATAGCACCCAAGTGTCCCATTTCCTGAAATCCCTGTGCAACCCCCCCTTCAGTGACACATAGAACAATCTCATTATCCAAGCCTTTCACCAGCACAGTGCCTTTCTGCTTGAGAGAGGATGTAGGGATATTCTAGAAGAATGTAAGTTTGGAACAAAACAGTAAATGACATAAATGCTATTGGGGGCATAGCAGAACATGTGATCAGGTGCAGCATAGGGCCACTGTTTCAACAACCCATTGGAGAGCAGCTGCAATAGCCCATGGACAGCTGGCTACCAGAGGGGAAGGTTGCGACACAGACATCACTAACACAACATGAAAAATTCCTGTCCACTGTCAGCATATGATTGATGTTGGTGCTGCTGTTTCATGAAGGACAAGTGTGTCCCAGGAGGAGCTTCCAGGTAGGTTTACTTATGTCGATTTTTATATATTTCTTGCATAGTAAAATATTAAAAGCAATAGTTAAGTTGGTTTAGTAAATGTTTGGGGGGTAACTATTTATAGATTGATACAGTTAACAGCACACATTATGTTTCATTACACATGGGCTTGTGCTGGACATGCCATCCAAGTTTCAGTTAAATGTATTGTTAATGGACATATAAAGGCCAAATTTCCCCCCATGTTATTGTT
>NC_056749.1:792617185-792627185 GCF_019279795.1 Protopterus annectens | reverse complement strand
ACCAGCAGCTCCTATCCTTTCTCTTTGGTTACCCACTATCATCATACTGTTTATGTGTATATTCTGCTGTTCTGCACTTTACCCTTCCCTGAATTTATTTCTAGCCTCACTCATAATTGCCTTTTCTAGTGCACCTGCCCTGTTTTACTGTCTTCAGACTCTTACATATTAATGTTTTTTTTTTTGTTTTGCCCTGATTTTAGCTGCTAGTAATACCTCTCTCTCCCCCCCTCCAAAGCCCCTCTCTATTGTAGCTTATTTTAACCATATAGCACTGGGTTTGCTTCAAGTAAATCTGCTTGTGTAGCTTGAGGCCAGTGTCCTTTTGCAAGCTTACTTCTGCTCATATTTTATTTCTTTTTATTTTATTTCTGGTGACTATACCTTTTAGAAACTTTATATCCTTGTCTCTCAAGCTAGTTTTTCACTATCTTTTTCTGATTGTTTCTATGACTTCATCTTGACCAGGGTGCTAGCCCCACTCCATTCACCCTCGCTATGCTCGGGCTCATTTCATTACCCTACCCCCATTCCCACCCACTGCATTACAATTACCTTTATACCTAACTATCCCTCCCCTTCCTGTCCCACTAGCCACTACAATTCCACTTCCTGCCTATTGCCACAACCACCTTACTAATCTGTCAATCTTGTCAACACCACTTCCTCTATACCACTGTCTCTATACCTACTCTATCTGACCATATTTATTCCACCATGTATTATTTTCTAATATCTTCTACACTACTCCTTATTCTCTCTATCTCCACCTCTTTCCACTCCAATCTATCTTACCCACTCCTATGTTCACCAACTTCTGACTCATACAACATATATCCAACTATTTCATCTCTTACTATCTCCCCTAATCTCTTTACTACCTCTACCTCAAGTCTGTATAAACTATCCATAATACAGGTTTTTAAACCTTCCCACAAAGCTAAGTCAAAACTATACAAACTCCATCTAGCATCTACTACACACTCTCTCCTCACTAAAAACCTACTTTGTTCTGGAGATATCCATCCCAACCCTGGCCCCTCTTTTCTCCCCAAAACTACCTCTACACTGCCCCCATCTTACTCCTCTAACAGTCACCAACCTCAGTCACAACAATCATCTCCATCCAAATACTTAACTATTTACTCATTGAATATTCAGAGTCTAGCAAATAAAGTCACTGAGCTGCACTCATGGATAGCTCTCAATACCCCTCATATCCTCTCCCTATCTGAAACCTGGCTCAAGCCACAAATCTCAAATAGTGAAATACTCCCACCAGGTTATAATATCTTCTGATTGGATAGACCTGTAAAAACGGTGGTGGTGTGGAAATCCTCTACTCAAACATTCTTAACCTCTCACCATACCCTTCCCCAATTCCTGACTTCCTCCCAACTGAAATCATCATCCTTAACTGCCATCTGAATCCCCACAAAAAACTTGCAATTGCCTTTATCTACCTTCCTCCTGGTAACAATCTGCCCATTCTTGAAAACATCCTATCCTGGTTCTCCCACAACATACCATATGAGACACTTATCCTTGGTGATGTCACATTGATTGTTCCAAAATCACAACTGAATTCCCCCAACTCAGTATCCACCTACAACTTATAACATCTCCCACTCACTTACATAAAAATTCCACTTCCAGCTAGATCATAGACTGGATCCTTACCAATTCCCCCCACCAATACCACAATCCCACCATCTTACCTGACTTCCTCAGTGATCATCTCCCTACCACCATCTTAAGACACTACTCCCATATTCCTAAACCCCACCTTATCAAAGACTGTTGAAAACTATTGACTTTCAATTCATCCCAATTTAACTCCATTCTCCACAGCATAGATTGGTCCATCTTAAAACACCTCCCCCTAAATGATGCTGTAAGCACTTTCAATAGCATCTTCATGAATACTCTAAACTCCTTAGCTCCCTCTAGGAAGATCAGAGTAAAATCAAACCATGCTCCCTGGCTCTCCAAAGAGACTAGGTCCCTTATGAAACAAAGAGATCATGCTTGGAAAACCTGGACTAAAACTAAACAACCACATTTTCTTCAAAAATACAGACAACTGAGGAACCTTGCAAAAAAATACAACTAATGACAAAAAGTTATACTATAGCTCTGCTCAGCTTAACAACAAATCCAATCCTCAAAACTTTTGGTCAACTCTCAACAACATCCTCTGTCCTGGAAAGCCCTCTAATCCTTCCCCATGCCCTAACTCTTCCTCTTAGGAAACAGCTACCCTCCTGAATAAACACTTTATCTCTTCCATCCAAAAGCTGGTAACCTTTAAGCCAAACTCTACTTCGACACCCACCTCTCCAAGTCCCACTAACACAACTTTGTTTTCTTTTGAGCCAGTTCCCATTATTTACATCAAATCTCTTCTACTCAAGCTAAAACCTTGCTCTCTTTCCACTGACAATCTATCTCCTACATTCCTCAAACTTGCTGCTGACTCAATTGCCTATCCTGTATCTATACTAATTAATCGATCTATTCTGGAATCAACTGACCCCACCCTTTGGAAATCTTTCTTCACTATCCCTCTTCATAAAGGTGGAAACTCCACTGACCCCTCAAACTAATGACCCATTGCCATTCTGTCCCCCCTCTCCAAGATATTAGAAAAATGTATTCACTCACAGGTTCTCAATCACCTCCTCACATACCACTTACTTATCCCTACCCAACATGGATTTCGTCCTCACCACAGCACCACCACTGCCCTCCTCTCCTTCACTCATATTATTGCAGAGGCCCTAGACAACAATAAACTCATTTCCTGTCTCTTCCTAGATCTCTCCAAATTCTACTGTCTCTCATCCTCTACTACTATCCAAACTCGCAAATCTCCACCTATCCCCCTCCACACTTGCCTGGTTTAATAGTTACCTATCTGGCAGGGAACAATGTGTCAAATGGCTCTCATCCTCCTCACCTTTCCTTCCCATCTCCACTGGTGTTCTCCAAGGCTCCATCTTGGGACCCCTTTTGTTTAACATCTTCACCAATGATCTTTACACCTCATGCAAAGAATCCTCCCTTATTCAGTATGCCGACGACTCCACACTTATATCCATCTCAAATAGCATTCCTGAACTACACTCCCTGACCCAACAGGCCCTACTATCCACTGTACAATGGCTCTCTCACAACCTATTGATCCTAAATCCCAACAATACCAAACTCCTACTTTTCCTTCCCTGTTCTCTTTCTCATCACAAAACCTCCTTTTTTATTACATCTTCTAACAATACAAACATCCAACCTAACACCCACACAAAACTCTTAGGGGTCATTATCGATGACAAACTCAAGTTCAACCTACACATACTCCAATGTATAAAAAAAAAACAAACCAGAAACTAGGTCTGCTATATCAGAACAAAAAATTCCTAACCCCTGAATCTAGACTTACCCTGGGCCAGGCGCTCCTCCTCCCCTCCCTCTTATACGCCGCCCCAGTTTTTAGCAATATCCAGGCCTCCACACTAAACAAACTGCAACAGACTTACCATAAAATAGCCAGATTCATTACTAACTCCCCATGCAACTCACACCACTGCATTTCTTTAAACTCTCTTCAATGGCTTGAACTTCCCCAGTTTCTGCTATCTTATCAATTTCATATGCTACACTCTATTCTTTATAAATCCTCCTTCTGTCCATCTCTATCTTCCTTAGTCTCCATCTACATCCCATCCCAGACCCTCCATACTTCTAACCAACAATTACTTGATATCTACCACCCTAAAAGGTCAGTAGGCAAACTACTCTACAAACACTCCCTTGCCCATGCTTGGAACAAACTTCCCCTTGACTTACGTTCAATCTCCCACACCTCACACTTTAAAAATGAACTAAAAGCTTATTTTCTCAATTCCAGAACCTGCCCTTACCATGGCCCTACCTAGTCTTCCTTCCCTTTATGTACCCTCAAAAGGACCATACTTAGTACCTCATTACACCTCTCTCTCCAATGTGTCTACTATGCATTTGCACAATTTTATACAAACAAAAAAAATGTTTATTGTTGACCTATTGAACTATATCAATGTAAAATTGTTACTTAGCTTCTTTTTAATGCAACTTTAACTTTATGCATGTAACCCAACATATGTGAATCATTTTGCTATAACTGCTATTATATCAATATTGTTTAAAATTGTACTTGTTTTAAAATGTATTACTGGAGCTTTTCTCCTCGGGTCTCCACTGAAAATGGGCCACAAGCCCAGTTGGACAAACCCAGTTAGCAAATGTCAATAAATAAATAAATACATACATTTATTTTTCTATTGCAAGTTCAGCACTTACTTTGGAAATCCAGCAGTTGCAAGAGTTTTAGTTCAGGTATGATGCTGTCTGATGCTAGTAGTACACAGCCATTTCATGGGTAAATAAAAGTTGTGAGTATTGCCTGTTATCAATGTTACTGTACGTATGCACTTAGGATGAAGGTTTTAGCCCCTAAAGTGGTGAATATGTGTACTATCCATTGTCTCTTGACTACTGCAAAGCCATATTGTGCACATCTACTTATGCCTACACCACAGTGGCTGCTGGTTCCCCCTCTGACTCCTCACCTTCATGTGGCTGTGGTGACCTTGCCGGTGGTAGTGGGATGTGTGGCCCTATCCCTTGCTGTTCCTGCTGAAGCTGTTTTCTCAGGATAACATTGTGGATCATGGCAAATATGGTGAATATTTCAGCAGATGTATAGAGTGTGTAGTGCAGAGGTTCCCCCAGATATATCTAGGCACCGGAACCATAACTTCAGCAGTAAAAGCACACTTTCTATGATATTTCTTGTTTGAGCATGTGCCTCATTATAGTGTTCTTCAGCTGGTGTGTGTACATTTCTGATGGGTGTCATCAGCTACAGTTCCAGTGCATAACCTGCAGTCCCCAGTAAATGACCCTGTGGGATACTCCCCTAGTGAACATCTGATACTGTTGAGACTTGTGCCAGATATGTGAGTCATGATAACTGCCTTGATTGCCAGCACACACATTCAGGATAATTTCTTTAGTATTACACACAACCTGGCAGTTAATGGAGTAGTAGCCCTTTCTATTTATGCACACCCTTCCTTGTTCCCTAGGTGTAGCTTTGATTTCTACATGTGTGCAGTCTATGGCACTTAGCACTTTAGGGTAGTGTGCTACAGGGTAGAACTCCTGCATAGTTCTGACTCTGTCATCGGGTGTATGGGAAAAATATATGTGCTCACAGGCATGTTGCAGCATAGCATACAGGAACTGATGGAGGATCCTGGATGCTGATGCCTGTGACACCCTCAAGCATGTTCCCTGTTGTTCTCTGGAGGGTTTCTGTATATAAAATTCTAAGTGGTACACATACCTTAGTCTTCACTGATATACTGTAGGTCCCCCTCAGTTTGCCCTTGCTGTCAGTTGAGGAAAACAGGGGGTGCAGTGTTCCTGTAATGTGTCTCTATCCACCCTATAGCACTCAATAATTTCTACCTCATCCAGATTATGAAAGGTTAAATGGGGTCTTAAAAACCTTCTCCTTCTTGGCTGTGGTCTTTTAGCAGCAGAAGCAGCATAGACATGGGCCTGCTGCATACACATGAAAAAGAGCAGCAGTAGCATCTAACATTCTTTCTGTGTAGCCTAGTTTCTGTGGCTGTATTCTAATAGGTTTTAGAATTCACAAGGAAAACTAGCACTTAGTCTACACTGTTGTTTTATAGCTTGAAGAATAGCTACCCCATCTTGGATTGGTTGATTAGCATACAATGTAGCTGCTTATGCTCTAAGTAGCATGCCACAGTGTTTACCATGTCTGTACAGCTCTACATGACACGTAGAGCTGCTTACTGAATACAACACTGTGCACTTTGTGCCACGATGCACACATGGTTTCAGCAAACCATGTAGACTTTATTGAATCTGCGCCATGGTTATATACCATTATTTCTGGTTTCTAAACATAAGCAGATTTCTTCAAAAATAGCTCTTCAAGGCCTTCCAATACTCACTCTAAGTTTACTTGAGAATGTTTCTGTTTCATATTCATTTGACATTTTATTTATTTAAGCGCTTTCACTGACATCTCAGAATCTGAGTTAGAAAAGACAGAGTATTCTAACAGCTGTAATTGCACTACATTGGTTTAGACTTGTGTGATCTGTCTTCAAGATATGTTTACATTCATAATAATCAATACATATTTCAAAAAGGGTTTTGTTAAATTTTAGAATTCTATGATTAGCTTGCTTGTACTCCTCCAAAACATAGTCAATCTTGCTATTTTATTTTCAAAGCTTGCAGGTAAGTATTCTTATTTAATGTTTGATCTATTCTCTTAAAGCTTGCAGGTGACTATTTTTATTTAATGTTTTATATCCCTTCTCTTATACTTGACTGTAACAATGTTTTGGGGTGTATAACAGCTGTTACATACCTCTTGTGCTACAGAAGTTGTTTCCCCAATTTTTGAGCATAATCACAGTATGCCATGCATTACAAATATATAAACTTTATGAGAAAATATTTCAATTTGTTACATATTTTAATCTCTCTTCTAATTATCCATGAAATTGCATCGTTCCTAAATTACTGATTACAGTTATGAGAGAGAAAATATACATTATGCCTGTGCAGCATTGCCAAGTCCCAGATAAAAAAGTCATTTGTTCTTGTGTTCTGCCATGATCTGTCACATGTGACACCTGTACACTGGCCCAGTAATCAAGGAGCCTCAATCCTCACCACTAACACCAGTGAGGGACATGCACATTGGGAGGATGACAAGTACGCACACAGTAAAGTGCAATTTCCCTTAAGAGCACACAGAGATCATAGTCAGTCTGGGGCTGGTTTCTCCTTCTCTCTCCAGATCCCCCAATATGACTTCACACTGGCACAGTTATAGGGTTAAGATCTCAGCCCAAGTGGTCAAGTCAAAACCTCCAGCACCCTCTCTGTTCAACCAGTGCTTTGTGTCCCTGCCCAAGTAGATAACACCCACACACTTTGAGATATGAATTATATACAAACACACATGCACTCCTGGGGAAGTGTGGCAGAGGTTCAATAGCTATTATCCCTTCTGCCCAGACTATACGGTAGTTATCACTGCCTCCAACCACTACTTATCAGCTACTATAAATTCCCTTAGCAAAGGGTGTTCAATCTTACTGTGTAATGCTACTGTTATCCAAATGGTAAGTGTGACCAAACTAAAGCTATTCCAGAGTGGCCTGTACAGTGTCACCAAATACATGCAAGTACACAAAGAGCTTAAATATCTGTAAGCAAACCAGCCACAATTAAAATGTTTAAATATATTTAATAATAAATAATAAAACCACAAGACAACATTCATTAACTCAGCACAGTGACAATAGAGTTCAGAATCATAACATTGTAGGACAGTCTCACATAGATATAGAAAACATCTACACTAATCTTGCTATATTCCTATCTATCTCGAAGAGAAACTATGTTGTAAATAACTTACAGAGCAAGGCAAGTGCTGGTGAGTTGTTAACAGGTCCAGAACAAGATACAAAATGTCCTGACTTTTTCTCTGAGATAGTTCTTAAGTTAATAATACAGTATTACTGCTGAATCATCTCAGATTGCATCATTCTTGTTACCTTTGCCTAAGTTTCCCAGGCTAGCAGAAACATATATTATTAACATGTCTCTGTTAAAAATACTTATCTCTCAGAAGCTGACAATTCTTTCTAAGAAGCTTGCCTAAAACTGAAAATAAAACAATTACCTTGGAAACCTGTAATTACCTCTGTTTCCAGACAATAGAAATAAGCCCCTAGCCTAGATATCTTGTCTCTTAGCTGAGATAAACTAATTTATAACACATTGTAAAACTCTTTACTTATCAACTTATTTTCTTAGAGTTTTACAAGTTAACTCTGTATATCTCAATTTCCACTATGAAACATACATTTACATAGGCATAGAGTTTATACACATTTCTGCTCTTTTCCAGCAGGGTGCAATGTGGTTACAGTCTTAAAGTTCAGTACAGAGCATATTTTTGTTACACTTTTAAGGCAAGCATACAAATCATATTACTATTCACAAATGACAAATAATTATTTACAAAATTCTATCTAACTGGGCTGGCAGTGTCGCATTTCTATATAAATCATATTAATATTTTCAAGTGACATATAATTCCAGCTAGCTGGGCTGGCAACATCTTGGTTTATCACAACATGATTCAGATTTTATATATATATATATATATATATATATATATATATATATATACATGTATATATATATATATATATATATATATATATATATATATATATATATATATATATGCATTACACAGCCTGGTTCTTTGTATGTGGTATACTAGGCCTTACTATTTGATGCTCCCTATTTATTCCCCCAGATTCAAACATCCGTGCAAGAATAATTTATACCTGCATGGAAGCGACCGTGGTTGTTCAGCATGGCAGCGTGCCATGCATATGTATGAAGGCGCACTGCCGTGCTGTAAAATGAACACGGGTGTGTGTGCGTATGAGTGCGCCATCTGAGAGAAGTACTCTCACAATACACACACCCCCTGCACACTAGAATTGCCATACGGCAATTTAAAATGAGCAAGAATGCTCATAACACCTCAATCTGTTAGGGTAAGAAATCTGGACAAAGCCATAAGGGACAATCGTCCCTACAAAGCCATAAAGTTGATAGAATAACAGGTTTAGCATAAGCACATAGTGCACACCTCCCAACCCATCAGAGTAAGGAATCTGGACAGAGTCATAAGGGACAATCATCCTTACAAAGCCAGAAAGTTGCTAGAATAACAGGTTCAGCATTAGCATGGATATTCTGAAGGGTACAAATAAAAAAAAACAACAAATACATTTTTTTTGAGATATGCAATAAAGTTTAAGTGTAGTTGCATGGGTGTACCTGTTGCTTAACTACGCTTAGCCGAGCTGAAATAGTGTAGCAGTTAGACCGCAAGCTTTGCATGCAGTCATTCACGGTTTGAACCTCACCAAAGCCATTTCCATTTTGTATGTATAAACATAACAATTGTAATTTATTTGTATATTTATGTAGGAAGTAACTTATTTTTCTCAGCCAGAGTAGTGTATTAGGCCCAGATGTAAGGTGTCAGTGTAATAAAGTAATGAAACCCACATATAAACACAAGTGCCCCATACAGTATGGTCACACAAGAATAAATTAATTACAACACGTTGGGGGATGTCAGGGAAGGTAAAAAATCTATATTATGTAATAAATAATGAATCAATCCCATACAGGTGCTAAACCAATATAATAAAATATAAGCAGTGCTAAGCATTGCACAGCTATGCTGACCGGGTGTAAGTATTGTGTACATCTAAATACTAAGCAACGAATAGCCCAGCTAAGTGGATTTGCCCATTGGTAAGCAACGCTGAACCTGCCCCTTTAAGCACTGACAACCTTAGCTAAGCAGGTTTGCCTATAGCTTAGCTTAGCTCAGCATTTTCAACACCATCCAATTATGGCGAAGGGTGGGAAATCAGCTGTATTTAAACCCTGCAGGAGGGAATACAGCTCATAACTGGTTGTAGCTCTCCACTGTAGGCAGTATGGCAGGTGTTGGAGAGGGCATGCACTTTTGGGTACAGCGCTGGGGCAAACAGGAGTCCAAGGTCATGGTAGGACTCCTGGTAAAAAAAATGATGTGAGACTGCTGCAGGACCAGTACCAGGGCTCCCAATATAAAGCAGAAGCATGGAAAAGTCTTGCCCATGATCTCACCAGTGCCACTGCTATCCCTCAGACTGGTAAGCAGGTCCAGCACCACTATGCCGACTTGAAACAGAGGAAGAGGGAGCTCTTGGAACAGTGGGTCAAATGGCAAGAGAGAGGGAAGCTGTCCAAGCAGTGTGTAAGTATTCATAGCAATAACAGTTTAACAAAGTCCAGCCTATGTATGTGATGGATAGGTATGCAT
>NC_056749.1:792544685-792612185 GCF_019279795.1 Protopterus annectens | reverse complement strand
ACCTGAACATGAGCATCACCTACAAAAGACATGCTGCAATTGATTCAAAGCAGCTCAATCCCAGTAGTGGAAAGAGAGAGAAAGAGACAGATAAAAAATAAACATAAACAAAACCTAAAAAAATAAATAAATAAGAAACAAGAGGACAACTTGTACACAGAAGGAACATAAAAATAAACCAGGTATGTGACACATGTAAGCATGTAATTGAATGTACTACTTGGTCTGTAATAATGGGATAGATGATTATGAAAGATGTATATGTGCCATCAGTACTTGCTGTAATGATGTCCTGCTGAACAACTGCTATGGACATAGCATCTCGCTCTATCTGCAGTGGGCCATACTTGTCAACTGTTCAGATCTTCAGAGAATGTCAAGATTTAGCCATCATAGTGTTTGTTCTGTTCCTCCAAACATCTATATTAGTCTGGCAAATAGCTGGAGATGGAAGTAATGAAGTAATGACAGACATTTGAGTTTCAGACCCCACCACCTTCAGAACAGTCATGGTAATGTGAAATGTATCATGCTGCAAACTTCATAGGTTTGTAATAAGCATATCTAGGATCTGTCCCTATATACCCCCCCAATATTAGGTTTTGGCCACATGTGATGCCCTAAGAGGAGGATAGGTCAGGTCACAGCTGAGGAGTTTGACACACTCTGGGAAAGGACGGCTCACATATGGCTACCACTAGAGTGTCAGTCAAACAGTCATGTCTGTGCCACTGCTAGGCCAGTTAATGGGATCTTGTCCATATCCATATGTTGCCTGTGAATATGAGTATTATACTTGTTCGTTTTGTAAATCTAGGATACCTATATAGGGCATGAGCATAGTACAGCACTGTTGCAGATATGTGTGTTAAACTGCATGTGATATATTGAATTAATAATATTCAACTGTACAGGGTTCTGCTGAACAATGTTCACAGTTGTGACAGATATCTGTAGTCACAGATATTCTTGTGTTATGTCAGCTATATTAGTACTTTATCAAAATTGATTTCCCTTTTGTCACACAGTGATGTGGACCAATGACCAGAAGTCCTGGTATAACAGGTTGAGACGTATGATTGAGCTGCAAGACTGTAAATATAGTGTGCCATACTGACATAGAACACAAATGTATACCAGGTATCCCCTGAGCATGTGTATATATACGTATGTTCAGCTGAAAGGCACAGAAGTAATAACATGGGTCACAAGAAGTCCAGAAAATAGGATGTGCATGTTGCACGTGTGTAATATCACTGTCACTGCATACAACAAAATAAAATGTGTACTGCTACTGATTGTTGCATTGCCATTACACTGATATGGGTACTACAGTAGGCATGCATATCAGTTAGCAATCAGGGAAGTGTACAACTGTATTATGACCCACTATCCATGCTTACTAATAACAGCTATATCAACACCCATATACACTGGATAGCAAAGTGTACACACCCCAGTTGGAATGCCAGGTCTATGTGCTGTATGCCAATTAGACCACAGAAAGTCAAGTCAAAATGTTTCTCACCTCAAATGTGACCCATAACTTGTACAATTCTATTGAAAAAGAAACAAAGCTGTTTCATAGAAGGTGAGCAATCATTACCAAGTGAAGATGTGATATGAAGTTGGAGTACAAACCAAGACAAATGGATGCTGTAATGATCTCAGCAGGTGTTTACCCAACATATCAGTGTAAGGGTGTGTGCACACACATTCAATTGGCTTACTGTACTGAGTATTAATTCCCATATGTTTTCACAGGACAGGTCGTTATGTTCCCTATTGAACTGAGCAGGCTATAGGTCACATCACAGGTGGGGACTGTGTTGAAATGTGCTTTTGTGGGGTCATGTTTCAATTGCACAACTACCATTCATTGTAACAGGGTGTGTGCACTTTATATCCATTGTAGTTATATGGAATCAGCAGTACCTGACCTGTACAACCAGCCTCCACCAACGATAGAGTAATCTCCCTTGGTGGACAGCAGCAAGACACAAAGCACATAATAGGGTGCTATAGTGGCTGTACAGGGACACATAGGTGCAGACTAGAATTTAGAAGCAAGTGTACCTCTATCTGAGCAAGCATGTAGGTTCACAGGTGACCTCATGTAAGGCTGACTATGACTAGAAATCAGACATATACAAACCACCAAGGCCAATTGCATCCATGTCTCCACATATGTACGCAGTCTCAAAGACAGTAACACACGTCATCCTGTACTGGGTGGTAAAGCACACCTCATACACACATACCATGGATACAGGCAACCTGTATCAGACAGGCTAGGTGGGAACAGTGACACTCTGTCCACAACATTTGTTTAGAGGGCTATGCACATTAACCACACTCCTGCCCGCATCAGTGGTGAGCATGTACATAATCGACCAAGAAACAAAAAACGGCACTGGAACTAATAAGCAACAAAAAATGATGAACCAGCTCTCTGACTCAGGATGAGAGTATTTAATCCACAAATAAACACCAGATGATATCTATAAAAGTCCAATATTGTAATTAAAAACTTGAGCAACTTTAAACTTCTTTAAACTTTGAGTCTGATGCTCTACCGATAAGCATCTTTAAACTTCTTTAAACTTTTAAGCGCTTTTCGTTTGTCTTATAGCAAACTTCCTCAGAAAGTGGCAAGAAAGTTCAGTAGCCATTACTTTTAAATGAAAAAGTGTGGGAAACTTACTCTAAATTTAAAGCTATACACTCCTACATAATACATGTATATTAAATACGGGTCTACTTTGTTTCACAGAATGGCATTTTGTCTAACTTTCATTTCACTGAAAGTTCATTACATCGACAAGCATTTTAGGTGGGGGGCTTCGCCCCCCACACCCCTCAACTATATATATCAACTCCAGGGCCGCACAACATTGGGGAAGGGGGCAAATGCTTGTCGATGTAATGAACTTTCAGTGAAATTAAAGTTCGATGAAATGCCATTCTGTGAAACAAAGTAGACCCATTAAATACACATCATTCTTTTTAATATAAAGAAATTAACTTAGTATAAAGTCATAAGACATGAACAAAAATAAAAATAAAAAAACTTAAATATAATAAAAAAAATTGTGTGTCATAAAAAGCCATTTTAAATAAAGAAAAATAAATACTTGTATAAGCAAGTTTGTAAAACTTAAAATTATCTACGTAGACTATTAATTTTTAATATGCAAGAGATGGAACATGCCTCGTTTAGTCCTGGGTAGTTGAAGGCATTCAATCTGATCTGCCACAACAATTCCAGTTCATCTAGTTTGAACGAGGCAGGTCCACCTCTGGCGTCTTGTACGTATTGATCGATAACCAAAAATTTAAATTTGTGTCCAGGGAATGAATGGAGATGTTTAGCCAAAGCGTTGTCAAGTTTGATATGTGACATTGCATACTGATGATCGTAGACTCTGTCCCTGAGTCGACGCTCAGTCTTGCCTACGTAAAATGCAAAACAGTCAGAGCATTTGGCTAAATAGACTATAAATTTACTATTACAGTTGAATTTTGATTTCAACTTGTAATGGGTACCATTAATTGTAAATTGATTAGTACAATCAACGTGTCTACAATGGTTACAATTCTCACACTTGAACATTCCCGTAAGTCTGGGGACAGGTTTATTACCACTCTCTATAAAGTTTTTAATGTTTCTACCTTTACTGAAAACAAAATGTGGTTTTGTACCCAAAAAAAACAAAAATTGAAGGGTTACTCCTAAACAAGTCCCAATTTTTCAACAAAATTTCAATAATGAATTTTGATTGGGCGTTAAATGCTGTTATGAAAGAACGTTGGAAAATTTGTTCAGAATTCATACTAAGGTCCCCTTGAGAAGCAATACTTTGTTCAACGGGGAGTACCTCAACATCTAATAACCTGTTTGGGAGTAACAGTGGGTGGAATTGCTTAGATGATCTCTTAATTTTGACTTCCTCTATCAATGAATCGACCAGACACTCAGGATAACCACGATGGAGAAACATATGTTTTAGAGTATTGCATTCATTGATGAAGTCCTGGTCTAAACTACATATACGTGAAGCCCTCACAAGTTGTCCCTTTACTGATCTTTTTGGTGGAATGGGTGGCAACTTGAAAAATGCAAAAAAGAGTTGGAATATGTTGGTTTTCTGTAAACTTGTCCTGTGAAGCAACATAGAATGGAATTTTTAACTAACAAGATATCCAAATAAGCAATGGAATTGGTGTTAAAAGTAAAAGTAAACTTTAGAAAGTTAGTAGACAAATTTAGAAAGTTAACAAAATTGGTAGCCAAATTCTCGTCACTGTTGAGAAGTATGAAAATATCATCAAGAAAACGAGTGTAATAAACGATGGCGTCCGGTGTGTAAATTGATGAAAAAACAACTTGAGATTCACAATGGGCCATGACTAAATTTGCCACACTGGCACCACATGGTGAACCCATGGCTAAACCAATTTTTTGCAAATAAAATTTGTTGTCAAACATAAAAAAATTATTAGTCAGTATCAAATCCAACATCTCAGAAATTAAAGAAATGTCAGAAGATGGAGCATCATGTTTTTTCATAATGTCAGCCACCCATTCTAAAGCAATGTCGTGAGGGATACAAGTGTAAAGGTCTTTGACATCTATTGTTAAAAAGTTGTGCTCACTATTAAAGGTCAAATCGTTGAACTTGGACAAGAATGACCAGGAGTCTTTACAAATCTGAGACTCGAGGGCCACGTATTTTTGCAAGATGCCATCCACAACTTTTGAAATGGCATAAGTAGGTGAACCACGCCCATCAATGAGCGGTCTCATAGGGGGATTTTTTACATCCTTGTGGATTTTGGGTATTCCAAACAATGTTGGATATCTCGGGAAAATTGTGCACATGTAGTCAAGCATAGGTTGGTCGATACGACCTTCTATAAAAAGATCATATAAGCATGATTTTATAAGGCTGTAAGCCCTATTTGTTTCGGACCTAGAACTGACCTGGTATGTCTCGTTTTGAAGTAAAGCTGACATACGAGCTGTGTAATCGAAGTTATCAAAAACCACGAAACCACCCCCTTTATCAGGTTTGCAAATTCTGATATTTTGAGAATGTATGAAATTTAAGAACTCCCTTTCTGAACCAGAAAAATTGCCTTTTATGGCCTTTTTAGTGATGGCTAAATTCCTCAAATCAAGTTCACATATTTGCTCGAAAATTTGAAGAAGGGAGTGGAGAGGTGGATTAAATGTACTTGCTACATGGTATAGACTCCTGGTCATTCTTGTCCAAGTTCAACGACTTGACCTTTAATAGTGAGCACAACTTTTTAACAATAGATGTCAAAGACCTTTATACTTGTATCCCTCACGACATTGCTTTAGAATGGGTGGCTGACATTATGAAAAAACATGATGCTCCATCTTCTGACATTTCTTTAATTTCTGAGATGTTGGATTTAATCTGACTAATAATTTTTTTATGTTTGACAACAAATTTTATTTGAAAAAAATTGGTTTAGCCATGGGTTCACCATGTGGTGCCAGTGTGGCAAATTTAGTCATGGCCCATTGGGAATCTCAAGTTGTTTTTTCATCAATTTACACACCGGACGCCATCGTTTATTACACTCGTTTTCTTGATGATATTTTCATACTTCTCAACGGTGACGAGAATTTGGCTACCGATTTTGTTAACTTTCTAAATTTGTCTACTAACTTTCTAAAGTTTACTTTTACTTTTAACACCAATTCCATTGCTTATTTGGATATCTTGTTAGTTAAAAATTCCATTCTATCTTGCTTCACAGGACAAGTTTACAGAAAACCAACATATTCCAACTCTTTTTTGCATTTTTCAAGTTGCCACCCATTCCACCAAAAAAGATCAGTCGTAAAGGGACAACTTGTGAGGTCTTCACGTATATGTAGTTTAGACCAGGACTTCATCAATGAATGCAATACTCTAAAACATATGTTTCTCCATCGTGGTTATCCTGAGTGTCTGGTTGATTCATTGATAGAGGAAGTCAAAATTAAGAGATCATCTAAGCAATTCCACCCACTGTTACTCCCAAACAGGTTATTAGATGTTGAGGTACTCCCCGTTGAACAAAGTATTGCTTCTCAAGGGGACCTTAGTATGAATTCTGAACAAATTTTCCAACGTTCTTTCATAACAGCATTTAACGCCCAATCAAAATTCATTATTGAAATTTTGTTGAAAAATTGGGACTTGTTTAGGAGTAACCCTTCAATTTTTGTTTTTTTGGGTACAAAACCACATTTTGTTTTCAGTAAAGGTAGAAACATTAAAAACTTTATAGAGAGTGGTAATAAACCTGTCCCCAGACTTACGGGAATGTTCAAGTGTGAGAATTGTAACCATTGTAGACACGTTGATTGTACTAATCAATTTACAATTAATGGTACCCGTTACAAGTTGAAATCAAAATTCAACTGTAATAGTAAATTTATAGTCTATTTAGCCAAATGCTCTGACTGTTTTGCATTGTACGTAGGCAAGACTGAGCGTCGACTCAGGGACAGAGTCTACGAGCATCAGTATGCATTGTCACATATCAAACTTGACAACGCTTTGGCTAAACATATCCATTAATTCCCTGGACACAAATTTAAATTTTTGGTTATCGATCAACACGTACAAGACGCCAGAGGTGGACCTGCCTCGTTCAAACTAGATGAACTGGAATTGTTGTGGCAGATCAGATTGAATGCCTTCAACTACCCAGGACTAAACGAGGCATGTTCCATCTCTTGCATATTAAAAATTAATAGTCTACGTAGATAATTTTAAGTTTTACAAACTTGCTTATACAAGTATTTATTTTTCTTTATTTAAAATGGCTTTTTATGACACACAATTTTTTTTATTATATTTAGGTTTTTTATTTTTATTTTTGTTCATGTCTTATGACTTTATACTAAATTAATTTCTTTATATTAAAAAGAATGATGTGTATTTAATATACATGTATTTTTTAGGAGTGTATAGCTTTAAATTTAGAGTAAGTTTCCCGCACTTTTTCATTTAAAAGTACTGGCTACTGAACTTTCTTGCTACTTTCTGAAGTAGTTTGCTATAAGACAAACGAAAAGCGCTTAAAAGTTTAAAGAAGTTTAAAGTCGCTTATCGGTAGAGCATCAGACTCAAAGTTTAAAGAAGTTTAAAGTTGCTCAAGTTTTTAATTACAGTATTGGACTTTTATAGATATCATCTGGTGTTTATTTGTGGATTAAATACTCTCATCCTGAGTCAGAGAGCTGGTTCGTCATTTTTTGTAGCATGTACATAATGCCAACTGATGGCAATAACAGCAAGTCTCCATGGGGCATGAGAACATCACAGTCTGCCTCCTACATGAACTCAGGCATGTGCTCACAGCTCCATCACACACTACAGTCAAACACAGACTTGCCACCATCCACACACTATCCACATAGAAGATGGCCACTGTCATCCCTCTATATAGAAATGAATGGAGAACAGTGGATTATGCCAGTAAGTGTCCAACATTGAGGGGACTGGACAGGTCAGGGCCAGGAGTGCAATGCAAGATGTCAAAGTCATGATAGCTTACAGTGTTATGGTATAGTCTAGATTATTTGCAAGTAATATCCACTGTTGATGTGCATGTGGACAACTATATGAGGTCCTGTGACCTTTTTTCCTGTTTATGTCATCCAGGTTCAATGCCCAGGGAACGTCTGCCAGCATTCACGAACCTTGAGAATGACACAGCTATCCAATTCATCATCTGGCATCATGGCATATTATTCAGCTGCAGGGCCCAGTATCTGCAGGAGAGCACCACCCTGTGGAATGAGCTTGTCCACAGGGTAAACGATGTCGGCCTGCACAGTTGAAATTATGAGCAGGTGTGGCATCATTGCACTGACCTATTCTGCCATGCTCATCAGTGTGCTGCTGCTGTTAGGAGGGACCAGTTAGCCACAGGTGGGGGTTATGCCATTCAGCCCCCACTGACACATGCTGAGGAGCTCCTCACCAGCCTTGGGGCACCAGCCCACCAGACAAGCCAGCAGGCTGAAGACAGCATTGTGGAGGTGGATGTCACCCACACAATGGATGAGGAGTGTGCAGATAAGGCCCCAGGGCACATTACTAGACCACTGTTGCTTATCCATTTTTATCTGTAAAGTATCTAAATGCATATGTCAGATAAGATAGTCTGTTGCTGGAGTATAGTAATGAACAGATGTGCATAATCCTTAGTATTGTGAGTTTGTACTGTCGATGTGCTGAAATGCTGTACCAATGCCACAGGTGTGGCTACTGACATTACTTCTCTCACACAACTATTTAGGTCCCACTGGTATACAACTGGGGCAGCAGCCTGTAGCTGGTGAATATGGAGTTGTTTTGTTCAGGTTTGCCAATACATCGGCCATGTTATGGCCATGCTATTTGCCATGTAGACATTTAACACAACTACCCATAATGCATGCTGTACACGTTCATTTTTGTGGTAACAGCACTGCATCACAGTAGTCACCATGGTGGCATATCTGAAGGGTATGCAAGATTCCTGCAGTATACCTAAAAACCTGTCAATGCAAGATGTATGGACAGAAATTAACATAATGGTGGGACAGATGATCTACAGTAGGGAGATGTCTGAAAATTACCCTTATACAGTGGATACAACAGTGTATACACCACTATTACAATGGCAACTGTTCCTGATATAAACAATGGCAGACCACAATAGCACATTCCACACCTTTTGCAACCTCTAATGTGATCCTAACATGAGCAATTAATGTGTAATATGGAATCCTATGTGAGAACAACAAATATGGGGAATACAAACCTTACCAAACACTGGAAGCATATGTGTGCACACACTCCAAATAACATATTGTGTAAGCAGCTTGTGATGTACTGACAGCATTCACTCTTCTTGAGTACACACCTGCCATCAAGTACAGGGCCTCAATGTCACACCAAGTAATGGTCTGCTGTCCAAGAAGTATGTCCATGATATTTGCCCACTCAGCTGCAACAGAGGCAGCCGTGGCTTGCACACATCTTACAAACCAAGAAATGGATTCCATATCTGAAAGGTAGCACTCAGTAGTGGGAAAAGTAGCCTTACCTCATCATTGCATATACCATGGCAAACAGTGCAGACAGTCATCTATGTGTGTATGAACTATGGGACAACATTGATGTAGAAAATAAACAGATGCCCATGCAAAACTGATGACAAAACATGTTGCAAACTGGTCATGGATGCTGCCCAGAAACATGCAGCAACACTAAGGGACTTGCAGGAATGTCTAGCAAGTACTGCCTGTGCAGTACCTGTGTTGACAATCACCTGGATTCTGCATAAGTGTGGCCTATGAGTTAGGGTAATCAGATGAAGAGGTGTCCCACATGAAACATCATCCATGACTCTGTACAGGTAGCATAAGCATAACATCAAGTCTCCCAAAGGCATGTGTTGCAATGTGTAATGGCGCCATGAGAACAAAGCTCAAATCTACAGACAGTATTCATAAAGATACCTGTGGTGCACAAGCAAAACCTCACTCCAACTCAGGCCACCATCCCCAATTTTTGCTTGATGGTGCCACTGTACACCTTTACGGTTGCTGTTCATTAGCTGGGACTAGACCGGTAGACATGGTGTTCGGAATATGGAACACTGCAAAACAACACTCATGTGTGGCCCATAGTTGTCAGGCATCTGCAATAAGTCTGAGGATGGGGATGGTTGTCAGCTTGAAACACAGCAGTGAACTGAAACATACATCCAAAGTTCACTAAGAATGGCTGTATCTGAACACAGTCAAGTTTATGAATTGTGCCAGGCATAACATGGACTCTACAGGAAAAGTGAAACCACAATGTGACCTCCAAGAGCTGTGCACATGAGCTGACCTTGCAATCTGGCAGAGTTGGGGAACCTTTGTAGAGCAGAGTGACCAAATAATGGTTAGTTAAAATAGGCCATGCTAGTATACCCCTTCCCAGAATAGTGAGTGCTGTAGTTCACTTAACAGGTGCTTCAACAAACCATCGTGTTAAGGGTGTGCACACTTATGCAACCCACATATTGTATGCATCTCATTCAGCATCTGCATGACTAATTCATTTGTTTGATACTGCATTGGATTGCACAGGTCATATGGCAACATAACAGGTATGTGTAATGTTAACAAATGCAATATTGTGGCCCCATTGCATATCATAGAAGAGACTGGCATGTCAACAAGGGTGTGTACACTCCTCATATCCATGTTAAGCTTTGAAAGTTGTCAGTGTAACTGGATTTATTGCACATACATGCACTGCTGATGATGAGAACTGCAAATAAAAGGTCAGGCATTAATTACTGACATCAGTCCTCATATCATTCCAGGTATGTGTCAGACAAACACATAGGGGCTGTGAGCAACAGAGAAAACATAACTGCCACACATATACACATTCAGCAATGATCTGTACACTTGTGAGGTATGGTGCATAGTACATGCCAGTGTGCTGTACAGGTACACAGCAATACTGTGTACATGGGTGCAGTGTGTTCCAGGGGAAGGGGCATCACCTACTAACACAACTTATACATCACAGAGATGCATAATGTTGGTAACAAGGATTGAGTATAGCTGCAGTGCATGCTGTTGGGTGCCATATGCCATGCATGTTGACTGTTGGGTAATGAGAGGTCTGTGTAATATCTTTGTGCCACCTCGCCTGTAAGTGTGTGTGTGTGTGTGTGTGTGTGTGTGTGTGTGTGTGTGTGTGTGTGTGTGTGTGTAGAAGTAAACCATACTGTACAGGTCTTAATTTACATTTCTTGTCTGCCCCTCACAGGTGGCGAGGTGGGTCAGGGTCCCTCCTGCAAGCAAACTGATGTTAGTGTCCATACAGACTTTGACAATGATGTTACGCATTGTGAGGCACCGGCAGGGTTGTAAGAGGCTGAATCTGTGCCATGGGTTGCCACCCCAGTTTGATCCACCCCATCCCCACACACAGTCACAATGCCCATACATACCCCATCACCAGTGACAGTAGATAAGGGACAGTTGGTGGATGGCAGCATGGGACAGGAAAGTGCAGTGACTATGGCAAGTGTGTCTGTACACAGCAGCCATAGCCAGATGACTGTTGAGGTACCACACAGGCAGATGTACAAGGCTGCTCATAGGAAGACTGCTGGCCATCATGGCCCTGGCAGAAGGGCCACAGCAGGTGTCACCAGATGTATGTTTTGGGCCATCATGGTGGCACAGGCATGTATGGAATGTTACACCAGAGATAGTCTGAGACTGCAGAGGGCTACTCTTCCTGCTGTTTGTGACTACATCTGTGATCTTGCAGATGCTCACCGTTGTTTTGCAGAGGTCATGGATAGACGGTTGGGTGAGATGGTGGGAATCCTCGACCGTATGGTGTCAGTGGTAGAGCATGTTGTGGGATTAGGGTGTCGGCCACATGGACATAGGCCAGCAACACCAACAGGTGGAGGTCTACATGGACATGCAGCATGTCACGGCTGCAACCGTAGTGGCAGTACCAGCACCAACACTATGGGGGGGGGTGCTGTCCACACCACAACGCAGCAGGCCATGTGCATGTGGTCCTGGCCAGTCCCAACAGGGAGGCAGATCCAGTGGACAATAGTTATTGTCAGGGGAGAGTATTATATCTGGGTTTCTGCCTGGTGGTGCCCCATGCAACCCCTGGCAGGCACAGTTCCCACGTCAATGGCTGAACATGGTGAACTGTACACTCTGCCATGTACGGTCCACATCTGTCCAACATACACCTGTATAGGGTAGTCTCATGGCAGAACTGTGTGCATACATACACAAAACAAAAACCTCAGTAGGAAAAAAAAACACTTTAATGCAACCAGCAAAGCTTTCGGATACAATCCTTTATCAATACTAACATACAACACTTCTTGTTCTTTATATATAGGTCCAAATAGGTCATGTGACCGACAGCCAACAGATCATATGACCTATGTCTTCAAATACACCAGTATATAGCATCTATATTAGTGTTAGTATAAATATAAGAATATAAAAATACATGAATTGCATATAAAATATATAAAAAATACATGAATTGCATATAAGGCATATAAAACAGTATAAAACATAAGTATATAATGGAAATAATACAATATGAAAAATACATATATACATACTATTAGATTTGCATATCACAATCTAGACCTACTAAGCTTAACTAAAACTGGTTTAAGGCTAACCATACTATTTAAGCCAGGCAAAGAATCACTGGCAAGCCTCAAGATCCACCCATATTCTTTGATTTCCAAAATATTATTAATATCCCCACCTCTAGGGGAAGGCTGAACAAAATCTATGGCCCTAAATTTAAAAGTATGTTGCTGTCCACAATCCATAATATGTCTATATAGAGCATTCCTGTCTATGCACCTCCTAATATCAGATTTATGTTCTGTGATCCTTTCTTTGAACGTACGTGTAGTTTTTCCTACATAGAAGGAATCACAGGCTACACATGTAGCTAAATATACCAGGTGCGTTGTTACACAAGTTGCTGCTACGTGAAACTTAAATGTCATCCCACTTACTGGATGGACAAATATGTCAGTCTTCTCATCAATAATATCCTCACAGCATGAGCAATTGTAACATTTATACATACCAGGGCTACCAAAAAGGGGGGTAGTACTGTTAGTAGGAAAGTCTTTATAACACAACGTGCTCTTAAGACTTCTCATATTTTTATAGGCAAAAAAGGTCTATTGCCTAAAATTAATTTCAAATCATTAGAAGCCATTAGGATTATCCAATTCTTAGATATAATTTGTTTAATGAGAGGTGTTCTCATACTATAAGAGGTCACATATCTAACTACTGCTTCATACAAACTAGGTATGCTGTTATCCCTCTCATTTGAAATATTACCAAGAAAAATTGGCTCCAGCACCGTCTTCCTATCTTCCAGCACTTTCCTTTTCTCATCTAACAATAACATGTCATCATATCCACTAAATGCAAAATCTGCTAGCATATCATCCAGCTGTTTATCAAAACAATAATCATCGGTATTAAATCTACTTAGTCTACATCGCTGAGACCTCACAGTGCTTCTAAAGGTATGCGGTGCATGCATACTACTAGCATGTGTATATCTCCCCGCACAGACATCTTTCCTATGTAGACTTGTCTGTATGAGGCTTCCATCAATTGTCAGATTAATATCCAGAAAAGTGATATCAGTTTCCGAATAACACATTTTAAATTTTAAAAAAGAAGAAGGTACTGAATTTAAATATGCCACAAACTCATCCAAGTCTGCCAGTGTGCCGTCCCAAAATAGAAAACAATCATCAACAAACCGCTGAAAGAATTTAATATTGCTCCTATATGGATTGATACTACTAAACATATATTTCCTTTCCCACTGGTAGAGTACCAGATTAGCGTACGTATTAGCTAAGGAAGTACCCATAGCTACACCCGTTAGCTGAAGATACAGAGATTAATTAAAAAGAAAGACATTATTCTTTAATATGACGTCCATAAGACTACATATATTTTCAATTTTCCCAAAGTTAGGATTAGGACATGACACAAGAAATTCTCTTAATAGCTCTATACCAGCATCAATCGGGATAACTGTAAACAAAGAAACAATATCAAGTGTAAACAAATAATATTTGTTAGCAGCCAAATCTACCTTTCCCATCTCATACCAGACCTTTAACTTTTGTACAAAATCTATGGTATCATGTAGAATAGAATCACATTCTATAAGAAATGGATGAAGTTGTTCATGTAAATAGATAGATATGGGCTCAGTCACCCAACCAGCACCCGAGACAATAGGTCTCATAGGTGTATTATTTACAGACTTATGAATTTTAGGGATACCATAAAGTTGTGGAGTAATAGGGCAGGGAACAGTCAAGTAATTAAATAAATCTATACCTATGTCGCCATGTAGTTGCAGCTCATATATAACCATGTTTACATATGAAATACATTTTTTCACATCCATACTAGTAATGCTTTTAAATGCAATTGCATCTGAGAGCAAAAGCGACATAGCTGAAATATATTTAGCCCTGTCCATGAGTACCACCACTCCCCCTTTGTCAGCTTGTTTAATTATAATATTTTGACTAGACTGTAGTATCTTGAGTGCTTTAAACTCTTCAAAGGTCAAATTGAAGCGTTTTTTTTACTATTTCTGATAGTACCACTGTATAAGTCTCTAATCTGGAGCTCACACAAATCGTGAAATGCTTTGACTACTGGTACATTAACAGGAACAAAAGTACTTAAACGTTTACAACTTCCCTCTGTTGTTGAAGTATTACCAAACAATAACTTTAAATTTAGCAGTCTAGTAAATTTCTTCAAGTCTGTTAAGGCTGAGACCAAATCGTCCCCACGAGAGTATGAAATTTAGTCCTTTAGAAAGGACTGAATAATGAACTTCTTGTAGTTCAAAATCAGAGAGATTTAACGTACCTCTGTAGATTTCCGACTGACCTTGCCCACTCCTTTTTGCCTATAAAAATATGAGAAGTCTTAAGAGCACGTTGTGTTATAAAGACTTTCCTACTAACAGTACTACCCCCCCCCCCTTTTTGGTAGCCCTGGTACATATAAATGTTACAATTGCTCATGCTGTGAGGATATTATTGATGGGAAGACTGACATATTTGTCCATCCGGTAAGTGGGATGACATTTAAGTTTCTCGAAGCAGCAACTTGTGCAACAACGCACCTGGTATATTTAGCTACATGTGTAGCCTGTGATTCCTTCTATGTAGGAAAAACTACACGTAAGTTCAAAGAAAGGATCACAGAACATAAATCTGATATTAGGAGGTGCATAGACAGGAATGCTCTATATAGACATATTATGGATTGTGGACAGCAACATACTTTTAAATTTAGGGCCATAGATTTTGTTCAGCCTTCCCCCAGAGGTGGGGATATTAATAATATTTTGGAAATCAAAGAATATGGGTGGATCTTGAGGCTTGCCAGTGATTCTTTGCCTGGCTTAAATAGTATGGTTAGCCTTAAACCAGTTTTAGTTAAGCTTAGTAGGTCTAGATTGTGATATGAAAATCTAATAGTATGTATATATGTATTTTTATATTGTATTATTTCCATTATATACTTATGTTTTATACTGTTTTATATGCCTTATATGCAATTCATGTATTTTTTATATGTTTTATATGCAATTCATGTATTTTTATATTCTTATATTTATACTAACACTAATATAGATACTATATACTGGTGTATTTGAAGACATAGGTCACATGACCTATTTGGACCTATATATAAAGAACAAGAACTGTTGTATGTTAGTATTGATAAAGGATTGTATCCGAAAGCTTTGCTGGTTGCATTAAAGTGTTTTTTTCCTACTGAGGTTTTTGTTTTGTGGATTTTGAAAGTTGGCATCTGTGTTTTTTGCATACATACACACACATATCACTAACACAGCTAGGGCACCTCCATAACTACATACACCACGTCTGCACAGGCCATTTAATAAGGAATCCCCTAACCCTCACACATGATGTCAACCAAACTGCTCAGCCTAGGCCTCTGGCAAACCCACACCACACCTTGTGCATATGATGATAACTGTGCCACATCCCTGTCATCCATACCATCGGTGCAGGAACATGCTAATATGGTTCTGATGCGCAGGGTGAATGTACAAAAGTTCAGCAATGTAATGCTTTTTAATGTGTCAGCTGGAATCTTTAATGCTTACACGTCAGGGTGCATAGCTGTCCAGCCATGATGCATTATAGCTGTTATTAACACTGACTGATTGTGGTCTCCATAATGTATTCTGTTTGTGTTCTAGGTGTCTATGTGTCAGGAGGATGTTGCTCTGCTGTCCTTTCCTACAAGGGGTGTCATATCCAGGGTACAGCTGAACACAAGTAACAGTTCAGTATAACATTTACTGCATGTGCCACATGGCTGATAGGTCTGAGGGGTGTATACAGGTGATTGCATGGTGGCTGATGTAAGCAGCTCTTCTACAGTGGACAATGATAAGTGTACTGGGTAGCACAGACCAAATGTTTGTGAATAACACACACACACAGGCTTTTGTGTTGATGCAATGCACAGAGAATACTGTTCACATGGATGTACTTAATTTTGCAGATAACTCATTTTGGCCTATGTAATTCCACCAAGACCAGATTGCCAAAATATCACATCAGTAAATAATCAGTCTGCCAGTTTAATATAATTGAAATAATTGAAAATGGTACTGGCAGGGTATATGTCCTCTTCCCTAATGCAGTGCAATCCTGGAGTTGGTAAACATAGGTGTGCTGGTGTGGGGGGCAGAGCCTCCCACTTTGGATGGTGTGGGGTGGCATAGAACCACACATAGTGTGATTAACAACTACTTAATCTCAACATAAACTGTATAGTATAACAGCACACTAAGCGAGGGGATAAGCACAACAATAACCCCAATGTGGGTGGCTGTGCCCACAACAATCACACCCAACTATATATACCAACTCCAGTATCACTGTACAGCTGTACAGTGGGGAAGAGGACATTTTTACACCCACTGCTAGTTTTGATGGGATGAATTTCCACAAGATGATTGTTTTTAAATGTTACCTTTTGCCAGTTAGTTCTCAGACAATTGATCTCCTGGGAAATATATTTTCTGCACACTGAAGTAGCTCCCTTCACATACACACACACACTTACTTGGGAACACGGAGAGTAGAACTCCTACATAGGTACTTATTGCTACTAATGTGTTTGGCCTTAATTGCACACAACATAGCTTGTAGGGTGATGTGTGTCCTGAGCTTCCTGTAAAGTGAACAACATCACCAGGCCTTGTACAGTATGGTAATGGGGGATGCACTGGGTGTTATTGGACAATACATAGTATAAAATACTGTCATATACACATTGGCGAACACATACAGTCATAGACACATTTGACAGACCTGGGTTTAGTAGTGCTGACTACCTTATCAGTGAATCCATACTGTTACAGAGTTCTTGCACACAGCACATGCATCATTAGGCTGGATAGTGTCATCAGTTACCTGTATGGTTGATGGTGACAGTGGTCCTCATACAGTGGACCTTGGAACATGTACTGGGGGTACCATGGTGTAAAGACAGTACACCCAGCACCCCCACCCCACATTGGATATTATACTCACTGAAACCCATGATAATGCTCTGACATACATACAATCACACATTGACCTGGACTGCAATGCAAACCCTTGTCTATCTAATTATTGCAACTACAGGGATATGTATTTATTGCACATGCCACAGGTATAGTAGGGTGAAGGTTTTGTCATGGCTTTCCTAATGTCAGCAACATCACCATCCCTTATAATGTATGTCAAGGTTTAGTGTATTTGGAGAATGTGGCCTCAGAATGCTGTCTCCTACAAATATGCACACACACACACACACACACACACACACACACACACACACACACACACACACACACACACACACACACACACACACACACACACACACACACACACACACACACACACACACACACACACACACACACACACACTTGCCAGGACTCAGATGTACAAATGGGTAGATAGGCATACCCAATGCCTATCTTCCCATTTGTAGAACAGTGTTATGCTGGTACTGCAAACTCCAGGTAGCCCATAGGGTAAAGAGTGTCACAAGGTACATTTAATGTGAATTACAGCAGCAACCCTTTCTAAGTATAGCAATGGGGGTGTAGTGGGTGAGAAGGCCCTCAGAGTATTTTCATCTCAAGTTTACAAACACACAGACATGGTTACACTCAGTAATGCACACAGACACATTTGTCAGTACTGAGGTCCATAGGTGCAGATGTTTCTAGATGTGTACCAGGCTAATGTCCATGGAGAGATGAGAAGAGTAGGACATGTGAGTACACTGGTATAATGCCACCTGACATTTGTCAGCAGGCCATCTATCAACTACTGCCACTTGAGTGATCTCCAGGGTGACAGTTAAATTCATCATCCACTCATCTGGGTTTCTGTTGAAGAGGGCCAGTGAGGTGCTCCAACTGACATGTATGCAACATATATTGCATAACATGGCCAGTGTCTGAGTTAGGGACCTATACCCAAACATGTTCTGTTGACTGTGGTAGTCTGGTTGAGGTATCCATGGCAGGTAGTGCATACAGAGTGGGGGTTCCTAGCTGTGGCATTCATAACACAGCTAGGCAGACATGTCAGTGTCACTCAATTAAAGATTGCCTACAAGCAGCCAAGATGAATACCTGACATCGGCACATCTGTACAGAGGAAAGGCAGAAAGTGGCTAGCCAACAGATTATGCATTAGGATAAATGTTTTGACAGATAGATGCCTGAAACTGATAGGTATGCCATTACTACATGACAGCAGTCTTCAATGACACGTCCTAAAAAAATAGTAGTCTACAGTTAATATCAAAATATCACATCAATATCCAATAGGAGATACTTAAAAACATACAGCTCAAACACCAAGAAAATGATAGTCAGTACTCATAGTCCAGCTTTGCATGCAGGGGTGTATGGTTCCAGTACTACAATCTGCAATCTACTCTTACTTGAAAAAGCACTGTTAAAAGTAGTAATATAATGGTACAATACATGCAAGTGTGACTGCATATAACCTGGGATACTACCCAAGTATGAAACACATGCAAAGAGAAAAGATTGTGGTACTACCCATGTATACTCAGGTGTCCCATACAGTATATTCACACCCCTTGCTACTGTAATGACAGCACATAGAAGCATGTTATTTACATGAAATTAAATACACTTATTAAATATGTCATTACCCTGTTATTTTATCAGACTGGAATGTGATCACTGGTTACCAGGGCTGAGCTATGCTGAGCAGGTGTAAGCATTGCTTAAATGTAAATGCTAAGCAGATTTGCGCACTGGTAAGCAAAGCCTACATGGTGTAAGCACGTAGTCATTTAACCGTACGTTAGCACTGCTTACTGTCATGCAAACCTGCACAAACATGCTTAAAGCTGCTCAAAACTGCCTTAACCACTCTGTAGCCAACAGTCTTTGTTCTGCCTAGCAACAAAATAAACAGCTCTTGAACCCAGGATATATACACACATATATATATATATATATATATATATATATATATATATATATATATATATATATATATATGTGTGCACAACATATGCCCATAACATGTAGTGGAGTCATACCTCAGCACCATAACTCTCAACCTCTTATTGTATTGAATTTAATGCAAGTATTGCAGTTATAAATGTAGAATGTTGCTATAGTAACAGGGATTGTGGCACCATACATATTGTGAAGGAAGGCTCTTCTGAAACTGACGTATGCCATCAGTTACTGACAGACATCATAAAATCATCATAGTGAAGTACCACACAAATCACAGTCATGATCCTGTGGAATACAGCAGAACTATGAGCAATGAACGTGGACAGTTTGAAACAATCTGGTCAGTCGAGAGGTATACACAGAACTCCATAATGCAAGAAATGTGGACCAAGCCTGACAAACGGGCATGTTTAAAGCCATGAAAATGGAGATATGTCACAAATACTGGAGTAGATAAATTCACACAGTTGATGAATTCACACCCTCTTGTCTGTCCTAATACATATTAACTGGAGGAGCAGAGGTCTTAAGCCCACATACTTCCCACTAGTTAGTGACATACATCTTCACAGCATCCACTGCTTTTTCAGAAATATACAACACATGTGGTGGCCAGGCAACAGTACATCTGACAAATATTTGGACATAAGATCACACTAGGTAAATACACTGAGCTGCTCGGCATGTCGCAAAGCACTGTGCAAACTACAGGCAGACTGCCACAACACTGACCCAAGTTTCCTATGGGAGAATAGACATGTACTTGCAAATATAACAGGCACTACATGCATGTAACAGCATGGAGTAACAGACACCAGTATGAAAGTGCATACCCACGACCAATCTCAACACAGTCACAATCACATTATGATAAGCCTAATTAATAGTACAGTATATGGACTGTGTGAACAAAACCTACCATCATATTTGCCACTCACACAATAACCCTAGATATACTGGCTCAATTCACAGTGTAGTCTGATGCCTGAATGTGGTATGGGACGTGTCTCAGTCTGGCCCTACAAACATATAAGCTGATAAGGTACCAGAAACTGGAGCAGCATGCAACATCAGATAGAACAGGACCAAGAACACTGACATCTACCCCAGTCTGTACACAGGCCAAATAACATATTCACAATACACTACTACACAATACTGACACTCTGTCAACAACAACCATAAGTACACAGACCTCCCTACTGTAAAGACTACAACAGAATGTCCAGGTTTTGTCCTCAACTATAAGGTCTCCTATACATAACATGTCTAGCAGTCTGATATATCACTGGCTTGATGTCAGGAATGATGTCAGTAAATAATGATATACTGTACATATCCACCTCTTACTGCATGACATATGGACAAAGGGTGACAGACTTGGGGGGGCAGAGGCACAAACACAGGGCCGATATTGACATTTTGTTGTAATAAACTGAGAAAATTGCTGGTCTAACAGGGTTTGTTGTGACATATCTCTTCTGAGGGATATGAAGTCAGTAACACACATGGATGTTAACATTTACTGACTGCAAACATCAGAGTAGGCCGCTGCATTTATAATTACAGAAAATATGTGAGTAACACACCACATCTAAGACTCCAAACTCTGGCCAGTCTGCAGACAGCCCTACAGGTGAGAGTTTTCTCAACTACATAACACTGTCATGCCAGACTTTAAATCATGCAGAACAGCCATATCCACAAAAACCATGTTAAACTGACATTACTTCAAATGTAGAACAGCAATGCTTACATTCTGTCCCCATGTATTGAACATCCCCCTCCAGTTTTTTGGCCTGTCTCCACAGTGTTTGTTGTAAGAGGTATTTCCAACTACCCTCTGTGATGTTGTTTGACAGGCATCCACGTGAAGTCCTGCTCACAGTGAAGTAAAGGGGCCAACACCCACATGAAGTGCTTAGATATAGGAGTGTGTTTCCATGCAATTGGCTATAGGAATAATTCCACAGCTGTTCCACATGCAATTAGCAAGTTGGGGACTCCAATTCGTGCACAGGCCATCAGCTGATCATGAGCATTGCCTACAAAAGTCAAGCTGCTGTGCTGCCTATGCAAAACAGATGTATTTTTCCACATCTACCAGAGAGGGAGAGAGAGAAAGAGTGAGACAGAGAGAAATAAAGAAAGGAAGAGAGAAAGAGCCAAGCGTGTTTGTGTATGATCCGTGGGTGGATAGTGATCTCTGGGTATTATAATGGTTGCCTATATTGTTCACCAATCCATACTGTCACATAGTCATTGCATATGGTAGTAGGCATTTATGGCTGTGGATTGTCTACAACAACCTATACAGTGTTTGACAACTTTTGGCCTTGTAATGTGGACATTGGGACATATAGGTCCTCAGTATAATGATGTAGCAAAACCCACACCGCAATGGATCCTGTTAGTACACAATCAACCCAACACCCACACTGGATACTGATGACACACACACAAACACACATGCCAGTACTGAGTTTTGAACCCCTATCTAGCTATCTATTGTTATTACAGTGTTATGCATTTATCGCTCACACCACAAAGCTTACATGTTGTCCAAAGGTATCTTTGAATGTGAGTGACATCAGCAGCAATGCTAAAGGAAGGGTAAGGGAAGTGTAGTAAGTGTGAATGTCCACAAACTCAGGTGTCAGCGAAGGCACACACACACTCTCTCACACAAACACTATCAGGACCAGAATTAGAACTCCTACCTAACTAGTTTGCTACACTACACTATTATGCAGTTATCATCAGCGCTACATAACTTATAGGGTTGAGATTTGGCCAAAGGGTTATTTCAAGGTAACTGACATCAGCGGGTGGACTAAAGTAGGGCAATGGGAGGTGTAGTGAGTCTGAATGGCCGCAAAATCATTCATTTCCACACACACACACACACACACACACACACACACACACACACACACACACACACACACACACACACACACTCACACACACACACACGCAGTTTAACAGTTGTCATGTCTGGGATTAAAACTCCTACCTAACTAGTTTACTACAGTACAGTATTACACAGTTATCACAAAGCACCACAGACACTATAGGGCTGAGGGCTACCAAAAGGAATGTGTACAATGATTGACATCAGCACATCATATGATATCAGCCAATTGGATGTGTAGTGGGTGGGACAGGCTTCATAATGGAATTCTCTCTCTGTCACTGTCTGTCGTTTCTCCACATCTGTGTGTGTGTATGTTTGACATTATAGTGTGTTGGCCTTGGATATGTGTGAGTATTCCTATCCAGTGTATGTGTGAAGCATAAATGGTGTACAATTTGGTGTGTGTGCACAGACATCTGCGAATGACAGATATGTATAGTCCACTGTGTTGTCAGGCATGGGCTTCATTTCCCTAAGTGTAAGAGCATGCCCAGTATGACCTTCTGTATTGAGTGTGTGAAACCATTCGAGGCAGGGTTGTACTCCAATCCAGGTTTTGGTGTTCTATGCCTACAGCTAGCAACCTGTTTCTGCAGGATATCTGTAGATAGGTTGACAAATGGGGTCACAATGGGCGACAGATAGAGGGATACTGTAACTATTGCTGTCTGTGCTACTTGTGTTACATGGTTGGTGTTAGCAGAGATATTCAGACATATGTACTGTTTTACACTGTGATATATGATGTCATCAACTACTGACAGATATAATTATTTGCTCACAGTTATTTCCTGGAAAATACAAGCTGAATGAAGCTGAGTCCAGTATTGTGGTCCATAGCCTACACATTCTTGCACATTCCTGCCATTCTGGAGGGATAGCTGCAGACACTTGCTGATGGGTCTGTGTAAATGGTCCAGCACCTTGGTACTATGGTGGCTGAGGATCCTCTTCTTGTACATATATCGAGTTAACAGAATGGCCATATCCTGCTGTGGATATACCTCTCAGCTGTACAGATTCACCCAGGTTACCCAAAGGCAGAACTCATATATCTGGTCAGTTCCCTTCTCACTGTGGTTTACAAGCAGGTTTGTACCCACCCATTACTGGGTTTGCAGGCAGGGGTAGTATGGGCACACATCAGAGTTTCAGACTTCACACACTCCACGATGTCCATGCTTCTACACGCCCCTACTCAGTTATTCAATCCTCTTCCTAACATTATGCGAGTGATATCTGAGAAGTATTCCTGTAGCTGGCCCTTCATCCCAGTGGTATTTATGGATTGGTCCACCGTTCATGCAGTAGTGCATGAGGGGCATGCTACTGGGATTTGTCAACATGGCCTTGCAGTTTGTTCTGTTGACTGTGTTAGGTTGTTAGTTGGGACCCTATGAGATACCATACATTGGCTACGGGTGAGGCACAGGCCTTTGACAGAGGCCTGTAGGTCATTTGGTAGTGATGCAGGCCATTTGTAGCAGGCCAGTGCATTCTGTCACTCCTATATTCCCAGGCTGCAAGCCAGTGGATTCCCCTGGGGTGACAGGGTAAGTGTGCGAGGTGTTAATGGCAATAGTTCCTGTCCATATTGATCCATTAGTCTGGATGCAGGCAGGGTGCTGCTTACAGCAAGGGACACACTAGGATACCTCTTCAGAATGCTGCATTATGTGGGTATTCTCATTCAGAAATGGGGTTATACTGTAATCATTCCCAACAGCAGGGATATCACCTGTGATAAATATGTGGCTGATGGTGGGGTGAGCTGAGTGCATGTGTGATATGGAAGCTACTTGCAGCTGACTCGCAGATATACCTGGGACATCCCCCTTATGCTGCCTTGTGCAGGGACATAGGCAGTCTCTCATTACTTCATAACTGTGCCTTGTGGTCTGCCAGTGATTGTCCAGACTACATCAGTATTCCATACTGCATGGACAACTAATGTGCTGCTAACCTGTATGTATAATTACAAAGGTGTGTGCAGTTGACAGTTACATTTTATGCACTCTGTCGAGGGTACTTCCACCTGTGTACTTTGTGTATGCATGTGCCCACATTCATGGCATGTCCATCTTTCAGACGGTGACAGATATTGACATCTGGTCAGTGAGTATGGATGATTGCTGACATGAATATTGCTGAGAAGCATTGTGGTTGGTACTGCAGTTGTGGGAACATGGTCCTGTCAGCCACAGTACTGCCATAGGCCACTGAGACACAACCTTCTATGCTTACATGCTGACCACTTCCAGACAATATTGAATAACAACCTAACACATGGACCCCTGCATATTGTACACATGCAACAATCTAGCCTGTAGATTGGGCCAGTTCGGGTAATCTGTGCTCCACTGTTACTACACCTTACACTTACATGTTACTACATTACTACATAGGATTGTGGGTGGGAGGCACACCTGACAACTGTAAACATTTGCTATGACCATACTGGTATTTCAGGTACTCTGGTGGCTTCCATTTCATATTGTATTCTGACCTATCATGCAGACTGGAGGCATATCAGTAGAGTACAGATCTTAGGTTTTATTGATTTACATTTCAGTTTCAGACTTCTTACCCTTCAGAACTAACATACAACTGCTTGACGTGTTGCAATCTGTCTGTGTAGGTCTGGAGGGGGGCTGTTCACCATTTCCATCAAATGAAGGCCTTAACCCAGCCTTTCTTTATGGTCATCTACACCTGTCCTGCTGGCTGAGGCTGGTGGTGGGTACGTGAGCCTCACTGACATGTATGTGTGTATCCTATGGATACACATTTGGGCCACTACATGTACTGCAGTGAGATTTGTCACCTTGCCTAGTACTGCCTAGTATGTTGACACCAGTATTTGTTATGGGGTTCATGCTGCCCATATAGCTGTCCACTGTCTGCTGTTATCCCATTCAGCCACCCGATTCCCTCGCATGCTTGTGTCCATACCATGGATACAACTATGAGAACATACTACTCCATTCAGTATGAAAGATAAAAAGTAAAAAATGCACCAAGATAACACACAGCAAAACGTTTAATCACAGCAAAGTACAAAGTGGTAAGCGCTTTCACAACCGAAGTTGCTTCAGACACCACAATAAAAAATGCACAGGTTTAAATAGAGATTCTAAAATGCATGGCTTAATCAATAAAATCACACAATGATTAAGTAGCAGTGAAAAACAATTAAGCCTCATGCTCAAACTAAAAAAAACATTGCTTAAGAACATTGCTTAAAAACATAGTACAAAAAGTAATCAAATACTATACATGAGAAAGCACTCAAGTACTAGGCAGGAACAAATTAAATAGAATACTTGGAAACAAAAAGAGGACGGTGCTGGAGGGCTGACTATGTTGGATGCACATAGTACACTCCCTATACATGGTGGGTCATATCAGGACTGTATTCCAAAACAAAGTAAAATGCAATTCTGCGGAAGCTAAAGCCTTGTCACTGCAGACATTATCATTGTAATGATGATAATGATTATTATTAGCAGTAGCAGCAATAGTGTGACTATTGTCTAGCTAGAAAATGAAACCGTAACATTGTTGATGCTTATGTGTAAGCCATAGACATGACACTGAGAATGCTTTTAATAATCCTCCGGATTCAGCAAGCTCTGCACGGAGTGCAGGAATAGTGCAAGAGCTGCTACACGCAATATGGCTGACGAACGATCCAGGAATGAGCTCCCTCACGAGTGCTCCTACACTATTCCTGCATGGACACCACTGCTATATGCTAATTACCTCATTTGCTGGTGAAAAACATGCAAATAAGGTGAATTACCAATCCAGGAAGCAGGCAGGTGTCTGTTCAGGAATAGTGCAACCTGCAGAAATGTATTCAGTTACTAACCGAATACATTGCTGCAAATTACAAAACGGAGGCATGACAGCTCGAAAGAAAGCAAGTATTTAATGTAGTAAAACAAAAATTAATGTAATTGCAAAAAAATTTAAAAATATATTTTTTTAAGCCCTACTAAACAGAGGAAGACTTGTAATATAAGTTAAATTAAAATAATTGATTTGTACATAAAGGAAATCAATTCAAGTTCAAGCAGCTCTACTTTCATCTGTGTCTTCACTTACACCTGGCATTTTACAATGCATGAAATATGTAATACATTGAAATTTAAAGCACTTACGAGCAGAAACCACTTCAAACTCACTATCATTTTCAATGGTGCACATTTGTGCAATATTTCAGAAACTTGTACCACTGATTCAAATCAGTAGAAAGAGTAAAAAATCAGCAGTGAATTCTGATTAAACAATGAAATTATTAAAACAAGAATGCAATTTCTTTTTAAAACAATGACACTTTATAATGGCAATACACACGTGCATACTCCAGGGTAATTTGTGTTTTACACTGATGGGGTGGTTATATTAGTTACTTCAGCAGCATTTTCATAAGTAAACAACAACCCTCACCACACGTGAAACATTAGTGGCCCATTCTCTGCCATGGGGTATTTGTCTAATTATAATGCAGTGTGCGAAATATTAATGTTGTAAGCTAAAAGGTGTAAACAAATCCATGTAAAACAAAATTAACTGAGCGTAGTGAGTCAATTTACCCTAGTAATTATAGTCTGAATTTATCTTATAATGAAGAATAAATATAGTTTTGCTTCATCGGTGATGAAAATAAATAAAACATTTTGTTTACTTACCATGTTCTACATTATATAATTATTTCTGGCAAAGGGCCAGTCACATTTCATTTCACAAGTTCATTTTCTTTCAGCTGTGATAGAAAATACTAGCAGCTCATTCTAGTCTAACTAAAATTCACAAGAGCACATTTTAAAGTACTGTGGTAATAAGAATATAGACCCTTTATTTACTTAGTAATAGGTTCAGATATTCATAGGTATGAACTAGGTGAGCAGCCCCTGGGGCCTTTTTAAGCCTAGCCATGCATCCCAAACTTCTGACAAGTTCTACCACCCTTGATAAGTGTAAGCAGGGGATTGGGAGATGAAACATTTACAAGTAGGGGCCTCGGAGATGAACCGTTAACACGCTGCTTGTGTCCATTAAGACAGAGGTGCCAGCACACTGGATAACCCAGAAGGTACAGTGATTTAAACATCATCAGAGCACACAAACATGGAAATCTAAAACCTATGTCCAGCTGTGAGAGTGAATGAAGAAATTCTTTGTTTAAACAATTCATGACTTCATAACATATTATCACAAAAGAGTAAACAAAGAAAGTTGGATGTCCAGCTTGTAACAGTAACCTTGATTTAAGTTTATGTAAACCTTCATATTAATACTGCACACATTTATAAGACATTAAAAAGAGCATAAAGAGAAATTAACTTTAGATGATTTACACATGCTGCATGTCATTTTTACTCTGGAAAACTATTTAGTGGAAAAACATGCCTTTTATATACAAAAATAGAAAGTAAATGCATAAAGACAGATTTAGTACCGACTGGATTGTTGAAAGCCATTGAGCAATGCAACAACAACTGGATCAACAAATATATCAAGGAAGGTAGAAAAAATATATGACTTTACTCAGTCCTTGTTAATAACATACTCTTGAAGCAAATATTGCCAAATTAAAGAGTATAGGAATTGCAGCAACCATGTACTACCTAGGGTCAAATGGCTTAAATACAGGAACCTTTCTGTTTATAAGTGGCCAGTTGAATTATTGCCCAGAACATTGTTACTGGCAAGTTTCTGACATGCTATTCCTACTCCCCAAGATCAGCGAGAAGGTGAGGGATGTGTTGTCTTCACTTTCTCCTTCTCCAGATGTCCAATGAGTTTGAGCAAATTCGGAGTTAAAGATTGACCGTCAGCTCTGTAAACACACAACAGTGACTTAACTACTCCACATCTAAAACAAAAAAAATACTGAAACACACACCCTTGAATGCCAGCACTAAATATTATTTTATTGCAAAGGAATAAAACAATCAAAACACAAAAAACTTTTTTTGTTTGCAGTAAGTGAAACCATCCTCCGCCCACACACACCCCTTGCTAATTATACATACCGGCTCTGAGATTGCATAACAGTGGAGAAAGACATAGTCACAATCCCCACTGCACTGCATTCTCATACATCACCCAACAGAAAACAGTTCAGCCTTTTCCACATCAGTATAGCTACACTAAACCTGCCTACCTAATACTACCATTCACCCTTCCTTTTCTGCCAGCAGACAGCAACAACCTATTGCAGGTATGGATTCAATTATAATAGCACAAAAATTATATATAAAAAATCTAAGCAAATGCTGGTAATGCAAAAATTAAATATGTGCCAACAATACAATTATCAATCACCCAACAATTTAAAGAAAAAGAAATCCCTACAGAGCCCTGACAACAACTAAAACAATGCTGGCTATAGAAATAGCATGAATCCAGCCTTCCTGACTACACATATGTGCATGCACACTCTGGACAGTCAATCTTTTTTACACACCTTACAGTCAAAAGTCAATTTGCTTGAATTAATATCTAGTTGGAGACATAGACTGAATGCATTCTTTCAAGAGTGTGTCTTATATACAATGTGGGAGGATTGATGGCAACGGGGATGGCTTTCTAGTGTGTGTGTGTGTGTGTGTGTGTGTGTGTGTGTGTGTGTGTGTGTGTGTGTGTGTGTGTGTGTGTGTGTGTGTGTGTGTTTGTGTGTGTGTGTGTGTGTGTCTGATTTTCTTGCATACCATTACAATTTGAGAAAGTTTTTTTTTTTTTGTACGTTTATTATTAATTGCAGGGTAAAGTCATACTACTGAATGCAAAATCCTGAAATATCAAAATATCAAAACTTTGCAACATTGATAACAAAATACCACGTAAAGCATGCACATACTACATATGACTACTGCACGAGTGCACAGCCAGTCATCAAACATTATCACTTCCCTGTTAGTGAATCTCGAAAACAAGTGCTAACATGGTCCTGTAGACAAGGGGCACGTCCAACAAGTTAAACAAGAAAAGGAGTAGTAAGTTTAATTTTTCAAAATTATAGCTTCATAGGTAAGTACTAGGCCAGATGCCCTTGTGGAGCATTTTAAGCCTGGCCAGTTTCTCTTTTTGTGTGTGAAATAACCTACCCTATTTGGTTATAGATTGACATTTCTCATCTCATAGTCAATGATTATATATCACCCCTAATGAGAATAACTAAGATCATGTGATAGATAATTTTAGGAGACCCTTGCATGGCATAAATCTTATAGGTGACTCTGTCCATTAATAGTACAGGGGGTAGTCCTTGGGTAAATTTTCTGTTTAACATGCATAGATCTAAGTTGTGCTTGAATATGGACAGCAATGAACTTTGTTTTATAAGTATGGAGAGTCTGCTCTATAACAGAGAAATCCTCTGTGAGAGATACCTGCCCCTCCAAACCATTCTGTTGATATTCCAGAAGAGGTTTAGATCACTAGACTAAGTATTTATGATGCCATTTGACTTGCTGACATGCAGTAAATCCATCAGTAATGGGTCAGAGGATGCCTTGTATGCCAGACATGGGTCACCCCTTAGAAGTCTGTAGGATACCAAATATAGTGACAGGGCTTTGAGTCAGTCTATGTAAGACATGTTGTTTAGGCCTTGTATCCTTTTAGTAAGATATCTCTGTGGCTTTCCAGTTGTTGCATGAGTCTGGACAGATACATGCCAAAAAGGTATTATATTCAATGACTGGCCTAATGACATCCCTAAATCTAGGCACAATCCCTTCATTTATAGGCTGTGCGATATAGAAGGACTTCTTACAACAGTATACTCATGTTGTACAAAAGTTAGATCATTGTCCAAATAAGTTCCCAAGTACCAAACAACTGGGTCAAATCTTAGCGGCATATTGTCACTGTGGTAGTTCCCTGGGGTAGATGGCATCCAAAGGATACAATAATGCATTTTTTGGCTTTTAGTTTCAGTCTATGATTTTTTTCACCAGCAATTTATTTGGTGCAGAAGTATAACTGTGTAATTTGGGGATTCAATAACTGCTCCTAGCTTGCAGTCATTAGCAAATTTAGTCAAGCAAAGCCCTTTGGTATTGGCTTTTACTTCAGAAAAGTACATGCCAAATTTCACTGGAGACTGGACTCTTTGTGGAGGGAACTTCACCTCTTTTATTTATCATCACCCTATCTGTGAGCCAGTTGACAATCCAATGAGTGATATAGGGGTTTATTCCCAACTTATTTATCTTTTCTACTAAGACTGAGTAGGGAACTGTGTCATATGAATTGGCCAGGTTGAGATATGTGGTGTGTACTGTTCATCCATTGCTTTGGAGATCTTTAAAAAATCCACCAGGTTGATAAGTATGACTTGTCCTTGACAAATCCAAACTCGGATGGTTCCAGTGTTTGGAGGTTCCCTACGTCCTTGTTAGTTAATTCCATGATAAGTCTATTTATGGCTTTGCATATGAGGCTGTTCAGACTTATATATCTGTAATTGCTTGGGTCTGTGGAATGACTGTAACTGTTCTCCATTTGCTTGGTATAAAACATGTATGGAGGCTGAGATTGAACAGTGTTGTTAGAGATGTAGCTAAATCATGCATCATGCTATTTAAGATGCATTCAGGGACACTGTAAGGGCCCATCAATGCAGTATTTTTAACGATTGGTTGCACTTTTAGAACTCAGTCTTGTGTGATAGCTGTAAGCAAGCCAGTTTCAGATATATCTCGAGGGACAGAAGGAGGGGGAGAGAGAGGTAAAATTAGAGATAAATTTATCTGCCAGTAAGTTCTCTATATTTTCAGCCTTGTTTTAGGTAACACCGTTCACAGTCAGTTCAACACATTGTTGTATTGTGCATTTGAGATTGCCAACATAACTAAAAAGTGCCTTGTGATTGTCTATGGCTTGGGTAGCTATTTTAGGCTCAGATTTGGCTATGCTGGATTTTATTAAGCTCCTGAGTTGTTTGATTATTTCAGTGACAAGAGCTCTAACATTCTGGAAATTACACTTCCTAGTTTTGGTCAAAATTATTTTCCTTTTATTATAAAGCTTGTTGATATTGATCCACCAGGTGGCCATGTTTATGGCCTTTGCCTTGCACTTGTCTCTATGGGTACAGTTGCATCCATGTAGCTGTATACATGCTGGTGTAGTGTGTCCACCATGTGGGCATGTTTATGGCCTTTGCACTGCACTTGTCTCTATGGGTATAGCTGCATCTATGTAGCTGTATACATGCTGGTGTAGTGTGCCCACCATGTGTGCATGTTTATGGCCTTTGCCTTGCACTTGTCTCTATGGGTACAGTTGCATCTATGTATCTGTATACATGCTGGTGTAGTGTGTCCACCATGTGGGCATGTTTATGGCCTTTGCTCTGCACTTGTCTCTATGGGTACAGTTGCATCTATGTAGCTGTATACATGCTGGTGTAGGGTGTTCACCATGTGGGTATGTTTATGACTTTTGCCCTGCACTTGTCTCTGTGGGTACAGCTGCATCTATGTAGCTGTATACATGCTGGTGTAGTGTGCCCACCATGTGGGCATGTTTATGGCCTTTGCCTTGCACTTGTCTCTATGGGTAAAGTTGCATCTATGTAGCTGTATACATGCTGGTGTAGGGTGTTCACCATGTGGGTATGTTTATGAAGTTTGCCCTGCACTTGTCTCTATGGGTACAGCTGCATCTATGTAGGTGTACACATGCTGGTGTAGTGTGCCCACCATGTGGGTATGTTTATGGCCTTTGCACTGCACTTGTCTCTGTGGGTACAGTTGCATCTATGTAGCTGTATACATGCTGGTATAGTGTGTCCACCATGTGGGTATGTTTATGGCATTTGCCCTGCAGTTGTCTCTATGGGTACAACTGCATCTATGTAGCTGTATACATGCTAGTGTAGTGTGTCCACCATGTGGGTTGTTTCTGGCCTTTGCCCTGTACTTGTCTCTATGGGAGCAGCTGCATCTATGTAGCTGTATACATGCTGGTGTAGTGTGTCCACCATGTGGTTATGTTTATGGCCTTTGCCCTGCACTTGTCTCTATGTGTACAGCTGCATATATGTAGCTGTATAAATCCTGGTGTAGTGTGTTGGTGTACATTTCTGCATATTCAGTGGAGTTAACTGGGTTTGGTGGAGATAAGTAGCTTGCCGGTGTATCACTTAGTAGCAAGTAGTTTGTCTTAAAGAAATTTCTAAAATTACAGAGTCTCTAGTTTCAGTTTTATTTCAAAGGAGACTGCTTTATGGTCAGATCTAACAAGTGATGAAGATATGTAAGGGATGGTGTAAGATGCTCCCATATCAGTAAGGACAAGATCAAAGATGTTATTCCACCTATTGGGTATGCAGAATAATTGTTAATGGGCATTTGTATTGATGAACTCCAGAAATCTCTGTGCTTCTGCGCTACTGGTGATGTGAGTTTCCTGGTCTATGGTTGAATAATTTAGATCACCTAGGAAAATGGTACTGGGTTTAATACTGAGTGATTCTATTTCCTATGGATAGGCATTATGGGTTTCTTTTTTCAAAGAGGGGGTTGTGCAGCTAGCTAATATATGGTAGAGGGCCTATCTGATGGTTATTTGGACATGAAGGTGCTCTAATGCATCATGCTGCTTTACTTGCATTTATGTGAGTCTCGTCTAGGTGCAGACTGAGACACCTCCACCATTTCCCTCCTATACAGTAGCTGGTCTAAATGTGTGGAGGAGCTGATGCACTGGAGCTTCATCATATCCAAATCACCATCAGACAAGCCCATTACCATATATTAGAAAACTACAAAACTGTATCTATGACCCAAGAAAGCACAATGCCAATCTATATTAAATGGAGTCTCTCAATATTAAATCTAATACCATTTGCTGAGGTGATTTTAACTACCCAAATATAGACTGGGAAACCTACACCATCCCAAGTACACAAGCAAAGAGATTAGAGGTATCTTTATTTCATTGTAGTGCTTGGTAACTTGCTGTTATCTGCATGACTGCTGCTGATCTCTGTCTTTATTTGATTTTTCCCACCAACTTATCATACTGCTGTTGTACTCTCAGACTTGGTTGTTTTGGAGTGACCTGGCCCTACTATAAATCAGATTTTTGACACTCCTCCCAGTCCCATCTCATTAGCTCATTCTACTGAGGACTGAGAGAGATCCGTTGAGCAGGTCCACCCCACTAGTCTCTTAAACTTGAATTATCTTCTGTTTCCTTCCTTCCCACATACTAAAATAATGCATTTTATTCATATGCTTTTACTGTTTCTGTGCTTCTTCCTTCTTTATTTCTTTATTTAGCTTTTTGCTGCACATTCTTAAAAGTGTTCAGTTGCATTTAATCTTCTGCATATATTACTGCTTGTCAGTAGCCTGATTAAACTGTAACTGCTATTCGAAAGCCTCTTAGTTTTGATTTAAGCACTTGAAATTCAAACTAGTTTTCTTACATAAGGAAGGCTTGTGGTCTACACTCTTGTGGCAGGAGAGGTAACCTACACCATTCTAAGTTGGTAATTGCTGGTTGAAGACTTGTTGTGTCTCTTATTCTAACATGTCTTAGTTCTGGTTTAAACTCTTTTGCTGCAGGACAGTTGTTTTACATTAAGAAGGGTTGGGGGTTATACTCTTGTGGGAGAAGAGCGTAGCCTCTGCCCTTCTGAGGTGGGAATTGCTGGTGAAGTCTTATTGTACCTGTATTTTTAAGCGTCTTTGTTATGATTTAAGCACTTGGGCTCCACACCAGTTATTTTACATTAGGAAAGTTTGTGGTTGACACTCTTGTGGGAAGAGAGGGTAGCTTTCACCCTTCTAAGCTAAGAATTCTTGGTTAAGGCTTATTGTGTCTGTTATTCTGGTCTGTGGTCTGCACTCTTGTGGTGTTAATGTCTAGACAGATTTTTTATATTTTAACTATTAAATCATATAGTTTGGTCATAGCCAAGCATTGCTCATCAGGTTGCTTGTCTTACTGACATGTTCAATATTTAAGTTTTACTCACTCCTTCTTAGTAGATCAGTGGCCATGGATATGCACTCCCTGACTCTCTCTGTGGCCAGTCAGGTTGAGATAGGTATTCTGTGACATTATAGCAATTGCCTCATGTAAACTGATAACTATTTTAATGCTGGAAGCAAAACTCTCTCATACAACCAAAACTAATCCAATGTTTGTCAGTAGCACTTGCACCACACATACTATACAGGGTGAAAACCCTACACATAAAACTACTTATGCTGATATACTTACAGGTAACCTTCTTAAAACACTAAGACCTTCTGCACAGTACAATCAAATAAAGGATTCTCAGCCATCACATAAACAATCCTTATAACACCACCCGCAGCTACACATAGTAACAATGTATCCAATGCCTCCACTGCTAAACCCTTAAGGCAAACGAGACACAGCCAAATTTCCTGTTCATTGGTGATTCTGTAGTGAGGCACACCGATGTCCCCCTCAGCAGACTGAGTTAGGAGAGAGTCACAGTTAGCTGCCTTTCCAGTGCTAGGATCCATCAAGTCACACAGGCAATCAGGTCATTTAATCACAGGTATCAGTATGACTCTGTCATAGTCCATGTGGGGGTTAATGACCTGAGACATACCTTCCTTGACTAGATGAAGAGAGACATGATAAAGCTCACTAATTACATGTCTTAGGCAGGTATGAGCCTAGCGATGAGCAGCATACTACCTTCCACATTATCAACAGAAAATGATTGATTTTAACGATTAGCTTAGCTTCTGGTGTCAATCAGGTGAGGGGGGGTTGCAATATTTGATGTCCTGGGAGGACATGGTTGAAAGACCATATGCCGCTTTGAAATGTCCTCTCTGGGCTTTAGGACATTGGCAAACACCCTTTCCACCCCCACAGTACATATTTTAGACAATGCCAAACTGATAAACCTACTGGCTTATATGAGCCTATGAAGGAATAACTGAAGGTGGTACTGCTCAATGCTAGAAGCCTTAACAAGAAACTCCACTCCCTGCCAGCCTTCCTCTCCCTGGAGAGTGTAGACATCTGTGCAGTAATGGAGACATGGTTTAAAGTCATTGAGAGTACCCCAGCAATACAAGGTTATAATGCCTTTCACACCTTTAGACCATCTACTGCACAGATGGGAACTAAGGTTGAATGAGTGTCAGTTTATACAAAAGACCAATATCACATCCAGTCTAGTTAAAGTATATGACCCACTGGAACTCATACATGTGCAACTAACCATAAACAGTGTTGTACCATATCTTTGCAACATATATGTCCCCCTCCATGTCCCAGGAAACCCATACTACCTATCTCAATGTACTAGAGTCCCTCACACTTCAACCCAATATGATATTCATGGGGGATCTCAACTACCCTTCTATAGATTGGGAATCCTACACCACTTTTAATGTATAAACCCAGTGATTCCTAAACTTTGTTAATACAAACATATTGGAACAGTTGGTGCATTCTCCTACCAGGTGTACAAACATCCTTAACCTTGTACTCATGAACATTGGGGAGGGGCAATGTTCATCACCCAATGTAATATCTTCACTTGTCAGATCTGACCATAAGGCAGTATTACTTGAAATAAAAATTATATCCTGCGATCCAGTGAAACCAAAAACCTTTAGGAACTATTCCAAGGCAATCCTCTCTTTGCTAAGAGACACCTTGGCTAAAATCCAAGCATGCCCAAACCCAGTAAACACCATAGAATACACAGAGTTATTTACAAAATCTCTGCACAACCATATTGATAGCTGTATAGAGTGAGCTGTGCGGCCTTGTATTAATAATAAGATAAACCCTGGCAGAATCACAATATCATTTGTTCAAACAACAAAAGAAAAAAAAATCTTGGCCAAGAATAGAAGGAACAAAGCCATACATACTAAAAGCCCCCTGATCAATCTAAACAGGCAGCTAAGAGGGTCAATTAGTACCGCAAAGGCTACATTTGAATAAAAAATAGATTCTCAGGCAAAGGACAACTACAAAGCTTTCTACAGCTATGTCTGCAACCTCAGATTCCACCCCCTAACAGTTCCCTCCCGATAGTCCAAAGGAAATACCACATAACACAATCCTTCCCAAACATTACTAGGAAACAAGTCATCAATGCACTTTCCAAGGCCAAAAACACTGCATTGATGGGTCCTGATAACATCCCGGGATGTTTACTAAATAGCATGAAACATGACCTCTCTAGTCTACTTGAATAACTTTTCATCTGAAGCCTTCAATCAGGTTTTGTGCCCAAGGAACTGAAGATATCTGCAGTCATTCCCTTACGCACAGGAGGTCCAATGGTTTACTATCATAATTACGAAAATAAAAAAAAAGTGTACTTACTAGCGAAGTGTTTCACTGAAACTACACAATTCCGAACATTCCCAATGTCAGAAAACAGCTGTTAATGTCGTAAATGTCATTCACGACATTTTCAACACTTAACAGCAATCCCACCCTTCCCTTAACTCCCTAACTATCTAGCCTAAAATCACATTTATGCAGGGGGAAGCCCCCCTGCACCCCCCCACTCCCCCCCTAACTTAATATTCCAACTCCAAGATCGCACTACAGTGGGGAAAGGGATGTATTTCCCTAACTGCACTGTACCGCAATCCCTTTACATGAGCGAATGTTATAATTGCGAATGCACAGTCCATTCGTAATTATACCGTTCGCTCACGTAACCTGCCGAAATATGAAGTATTCGAACATCTGTTGTTCGAATACTTCATAGCCGAGCAATTGCACGACAAAATTGTAATGGTAAACTAGGTCTAACCACTGATCTGGGTAACTACAGGCCCATGAGTCTTATCACTTCTTGCAAGCATTCTTAACCCTGGAAGAAGTTGACATTTGTGCAGTCACAGAAACCTGGTTCAAAGCTGAGGAGAGCACCCCAGCCATACCAGGTTACTCAGCCTATCATTCATTCAGACCCCAAACCGTGGACAGCAAAAGAAAAAGAAGTGGAGTTGCAATATATATAAAAGACATACACACCTCTAGGCTGGTCAAACAGTATGATGCACAGGAAATACTCCAGGTGCAGTTAACAATTGACAAGATCCCTATTCAAATCATAGCTAGCTACAGGCATCCAACTCTGACTCAAGATGCCCACTCCACCTATCTGGACCTCTTTGAATCTATCAAGATTCAACCCTTTACCCTGATCCTGGGTAACTTTAACTATCCAACCACAGATTGGAAGAAATACTCATGCCAAAACACAAATGCCCAGAGATTACTTGATTTCGTCAATGCAAATGCCTTGGACCAATTGGTTGACACCCCCACAAGAGGTGAACATATCTTGGACTTGGTATTAACAAACATGAGTAACCAATGCAGCATCCCTACAGTATCATCATCACTGGTAAGATCTGGCCAAAAAACAGTCACTTTTGAAGTCACCATCTCCCCTGACCCCCCCCCCCCAGCTAGAGTCAAACAAAAAACTTCTCCAAAGCTGATTACAACCTCCTGAGGGAAGGTATAAACAGCTTCATAGCCCCCTCCCCCTCCACAGGAACTGGCACATATGTCCAAATCTGCACCAAAGTACTATATGAGCATTTATATAGCTGCATGGAATCAAGAATATCCGACAGGACAAAATCCTCCTCCTCAAGGAAGAGTAAACCTGTCTGGTGGACATGTGCAATAAATAAAGTGTATAATACAAGGAAAAATTGCATTGAAGGACCAAGAAGGAGCAGGTGTTTAATTGGAAGCAATCTCTCCTTAGCCTCAACAAGCAAATAAGAGCACTATTGAAATCCTCCAAAACAAACTTTGAGTCCAAACTGGCCACATCTACTAAAGACAACCATGAGGCTTTTTTCACATATGTTAGCAATCTCAAGGGAAGCACCCAGATCCGCTCAGAACTGGTGGTCAAGGACACCACATACACAAACCCTGTAGATATAGCCAACCTGCTGGTGGACAGGTCCAGTGAAAACTGCACCCCCCATCCATCAGTAAAACAGGACATCCCCAATACCTGCCCACCCTCCCCTTATCTCTAGGGAACAAGTCATCACTACCCTCTCAAAGGCAAAAAATACAGCCTCCATGGGACCCAATAACATCCCAGGCTGCATCCTACATGAATTCAGGCAGGAACTTGCAGCAGCATTAGGCACACTATTCGACCAAAGCAGCCTCATCCCAGCTGAGTGGAGGACAGCTACTGTCATCCCTTTACACAAAGGTGGAGTGTCCACCGATCCAGGAAAGTATAGACCCATTAGCCTAACTAGCCTGATCTGAGAAGTATATCCCAAACAGCAGATGCCCCAAGACTGATTCCTGGAGTACACCGCTTGTTATTTTGGGGCATCTGCTGTTTGGGATATACTTCTCAGAGGTGTATGCCAAATCTAGTGGGCTATGGCTGACCAAGTTGGCAGATGACTACAAGATCGGTGCTGTCATCAACTCCCCTAGTGATGTGGACATCCTTCACGATGGTCTCACCCAAACAAATGACTGGTGCCAGAAACATGAAGTCAAGCTGAATGCCAAAAAATGCATCATCTTCCCTTTTGTGGAGAATGATGTCCCCACAAATTATCACATTGATAATAAGGCACATGCAATCAATCATGAGGGACTTGGGCACCCAGGTTGATAGCAAACTGACTTTTGACCACCATGTTGCCTCCATTGTACGGAAAGCTTTCTACATGGCCCACCTCATTAGTAAGGGTATCTCATCCAGGGACAAGGTGGTCATAACAACCCTGTATTCTTCCCTTATAAGAACCAATATTGAGTACAATGCCCCTTTCAGCATGTACCTCACAAAGCACATGCAGCAGCTGGAGGGGCCACAGAGGGTCCTCACCTGGAGAATCCAGGGCCTCAAATCTGCCTGGTATACAAGGCAATCTCAGACTCCACCCTGATGGAACTGCTACATATCCGCAACTCAAGCTCCACTCAATTAACCCAGCACATGTGACATTAACCTGGTCTGTGACATCAATAGGACTTGTTGGAGGGTCAGATTTGTATCCCATAGACCCCCCCTTTTGTGGAATAGACTCCCTCTCCACCTAAAACAGAATACCTCATTAGACCTTTTTAAGCATAACCTGGATAACTAGATGGAGAACAGAAAATACATCTCTGGGATTCCACCTGTGTCCTTGCTTGATAGTGGCATAGGGTGCTGACTTGTTGGAACATAGGCTAAATTCTTGGCTAGGCTTGTAAGGGACTCAGGGCCAATAACCTAATAACTTCCTATGATGCTGTGATAATATGTAAGGCCATGGAAATAATCATCATGGACATGATAAATGAGGACATGGGTAACCTGCAAACACCTGATCCATCACATTTTGACTATGTTAAAGGAAGATCATGCCTATAAGAGGGTCACCAAAGCACTGGATGAAGGTAAGACTGTGCACACGGGTCTATATCAGAATATCGACATTTCAAAATGTAGAAACACCTTCATTCAACACAAAAATGTTGAACGCTGAGTTTGTCAAGCAGCCAAAACACCAATTTATTTCCAAGGGAAAGAAATCAGAAGGCCAACAGACAACACAACATAAAAACTAATGTATTTAAGGGATCTATATTAAATCATCCAACACTTTGAAAAGCAAACGATGTTTTATCGACCCCATGTAAGCAAAAGCTTACAAACTTGAATGCTTAGAACAGCGATTTTTTTTTCTCTTGGAGAAAAATTGCTGTTCCAAAAAAAAAAACACTTAAAACATAACATAAGGTGGGGGGATGTGCCCCTCACACCTCCCCTACTTAAATACACCAACTCCACGATCACACTACAGTGATGAAAATGGCAAAGCAATGAATGCAGCCAAGTGATTTCTTTCCCAGAGAAAGAATTTGCTTATATGCCGCTTTGTCATTTTGCCTTTTTGCCTTTTCATGTTCAACCGAGACACAATCAAAAGAATGCGTCTTTAGTCATCTAATAGGAACCCTATTTCACCCCCCACACCCCACACACCCTCCTAACTAAATATTCTAACTCTGAGATGGCACTACAGTCGGGGAATGGGCAGGTGTGACAGAATGGCCAACCGATTTCTTTCCTTGGAAAGAAATCTATGATTTATGCTGTTCGACAAACTCAGCGTTCGAGATTTTCATATCGAATAAAGATGCTTCGACATTTTCAAATGTCTATAATCTGATATAGACCCTGTGCGCATAGCTTAGTTTGACATGACCAAGGCTTTTGATACAATACCCCATTCAGGTGTTATAGACAAGCTCATTAATTGAAATCCTTTAAACCCTTTTATCACCTGCTGGACAGCCAACAGGCTCACTGATAGGACCCAGGAGGTCAAAATAGGTGAGTCCACCTCCAGCGCAGTCCAGTCACTAGCAGAGTCCCCAAGACTCAGTACTGGGCCCACTCATTTTGGTATCTATTTCTCTGAAAGGGAAGGTTTATGGCTGACTAAATTTGTAGATGATTGTGAACTGGTGGTTATCTTTGACTCACCTGCAGACACTAGAATTCTTCAAGAAAGTCTTTCTCTGACTAACAAATGGTGCCAAGGCCATGGTCTTAAACTCAATGATAAGAAATGTATAACTGCTCTATTTGGGAAGTCAACCATGCCAGCTAATTACCATGTTGGTAATACCTCCCTAAGAGTCAATCCAGTGGTCAGGGAACTAGGTACACGTGCAGACAGTAGCCTTACCTTTGACCACCATATGGCCACAGTGTTGAAGATATCCTTTTATATTGTGCAACTTATAAGAAAGGGTATGGCATCTAGGTCCAAAGAGGTCATTATCATGCTGTACTCCACTCTTATCAGACCAATCAGAGAGTACACTGCTTCCTTTTCTTATGTACCTGACCAGGCATATGCAGCAGCTAGAGCAACCTCAGAAGGATACAAGGTGCAATAAACCTGCCTTATGCAGAGCACCTTAAATCCCTTTCCCTCTATTCAGTCTCCTATATATTGCTATGGGGTGATCTATGCCTGGCTTACAAGGCATCCACAAACCCCACACTTAGGAATCTCCTACATATTTGTAAGTCAAAGAGTACCAGAAATACAGGGTCTAGGGGCCTGAATTTTGTTTGTGACTTAAACAGAACATGCTGGAGAGACAGATATGTGTCCCAGAGACTGCTCCTGATATGGAGCAGGCTTACCATCCATGTGAAGCTGAGTTTGCCTATTACCCAGTTTAAACACAACCTAGACAAGTGGATGGGGAATAGGAAATTTACACCGTGCCTGGCCCCTATGTCCCTTATGGACAGAGGTAGCTTATAAATGCCTGGCCCTCAATGCTCTATTTGGATACAGAATATCATTATTCTTTTGGGAAAACTTGGCTAGGCTTATAAAGGGCCCTGGGTTGTTGGCCTAGTAACAGTCTATGACTCTATGAGTAACTCAATTAAAAAAAACTGTGTTTGTGAAGGAAGTTCATCCTTTTGTATTAGAATTCAATTTAGAATTACATGATAATAATGAAACATTTCCTCAACAGTAAAGATTTATGGAAGAAATGAGAAGAAGGTACATTTATTAGTGCTGTATGGAAACCAGCAAGGAATTTAGTCTACAGATGCAATTTAGAAAGATTGGTGTGTATCCGCCAGCCACATTCCTTACAGTGCTTGAGAACAACAAAAATCAAGTCATAGTGTTAGGAAGTTTAAAGACTTTGGGCAGGATTCACGAAGCCTCCATGTAAGAGTTATAACTCTTACACGGAGGCTGCAGTTAAACGGAGTGATGTCAGCATGCTCTGCATATTCATGAGAGCATGCTGAATCACACCTAAGGCTAACACGGTCCGTGTAAGACAGTAGGGGGCGTGTCCGTAGGCCGAGCCCTGCAAGCGGACATGCCCCCAGAAGAGTAAAAGTGCCCAAAGTAAACACCCACGACAGAGTCCATGGAAATGTGAATAAACACAACACAACACATGCCCCCACAGACTATGAACAGAAAATATATAAATGAACACGTTACATATTTTTTTTAAATTGTAAAGATGTTTAACCATGAGTGTGCTCATTTGCGCGGGCGTGCCCGTAGCACAGCTACAGTTAGCAGTCAGTGGGAAAGCATATAAGAACTAAATATGCAAAGCAAGCTAAGAAGCAATAGGGTAGTGGTAGAGACGTCAGCTGAAGAGCAGGCATTCATGGTTCAAGCCCCCACAACACCAACTTTTATTTTTAGAAAAATAAGCATGAAACAAGTCCCTGACAAACATGTACACATATAAAATCACATTTTATGTAAAATGTAATGAACTAGTCCATTTATTTTGAAGAAATGTGAGGTAACAAAACAATAAAAAAATGCCAGATGTGCCTATAGCTGAGCTACAGTTTAACAAGGTGAGTGCATCTGCCCGTAGGTGAGCAGTGGTTTAACAGGTGCAAAATGAGTGCCTGTAGGTGAGCAGTGGTTTCACATGCTGAAACTGTGTGCCCCTAGCTGAGCTGAGCCTACTATGCATGCTAACAGCCAAATGAGGCGTAAGCCAGCGCACCCCATTTGCGCGGAGCTGCACCGTCAACAAGCTAACCGACGGGCAACGTTGAGCAAGCTGTAACAAAACTGCCTTTACACAGACACACCCCCTAGCCTGTCTAGACAGTCATAAAACAGAAAAAGCAGTGGCCAGGTTCGAACCCAGGATACCATGCACCATAGTCAAGGTACTGAACCACTAAGCTAAGATAACCATACTCAGAAATGCAGTAATAGCAAATATATAGGAATGAATAGAAAGTGGAGCATGACAAAGCAGGTTTTGTGAAGTGGATACAATTCCAAAATGGCCAATCACAGATAAGTGCGGGAAAAACGGCATATATAAGCCCCATAGGCGGGAATACACAGCATAAACGATTGTAGAACTGACTTGCAGCCAGAATGTCAGGTGTAGGTGAGGGTAGTTGCTTTCGAGCACAGAGGTGGGGCATTGAGGAGTCCAGATACATGGTCTGGCTCCTAGTCCACAATCATGAGGCCCAACTCATGCAGGGCCAGGTCCTGTGGGGAGCATATAGGGCTGAGGCGTGGGACCGGTTGGCTCATGATATTACCAGTGCCACAGGGATTCCAAGGAATGGTGAGCAGGTCCGTCACCACTATGCGGACCTGAAGAGACGCAAGCAGGACCAATTGAACCTTTGGATCCAGGAGGCCCGGCAAATGCCCACTGCCCCACTACTGAGTAAGTTACATTTAATTATGTATGTAAGAAATTAAATTAGCTGATATTATGGAGATGTGTATTCCAATATTACTTCATTTATATTACAGCTGCAGGTGTCCGTTCTGTGAACCGCAGAGCCTATGGCGATAGGCTGGTGCAGTTGCGCCACCAGGCAGGTCAGTAATCCACTCCCAGTAACTGTAAAGAAATATAAAAGTATGACAGTTAGCAAAAGAGTGCAGTGTAGTCACTAAGTAATAAAATGTGCAAGTAACAGTGTAAAGAGTTTGCAAGTATTGCTTGATTACAAAAGTGTGTTGCAGTCTGAAATCCAAACAGAAAAATGAAAATGTCTGAAATAAAGTCTGAAATAAAGATGCCCCACCTATAATATCATAGTGCACAACCTGCAGCAGGCTGAAAAGTACAGCTGCAGAAGATGAGCAACTCACATGTGTGAAATATATCCCTGTTGAAATACTGAAGCATGACAGAAGTGAGACTGCTGGAAAGGATTGTAATAACTACAGGTAAAACATGTCAATAAAGCCTAGACGTAAGTACCATCCTGAATAGTAAAATGAAAACAAGTGAGAGGGTGTGAGAAAGAGTTATGAATCCACCAATAAAGTAGTAATAACCCCTGTATAAAGTATACTGCAGTCAGTACTGAATGAAATGAATGTGACAAGTAGAACCAAACTGTGAAATGTGTCCAAAGTGTTGCTGCAGCTGGAATGTGTATCCCAAAATCTGGATATGTTGCTCTCAGTCTGCAATATGCAGATAGTATGATTGTCTGAAATATCAAACATCCACAGTTGTCTATAGCTATATAAAGCAAATGTAGCAGGATGATGTAGCTGAACAAAGCCAGATATGAACGTGTATTAATAACAATAAAATGTATATTGATGTAGCAGTAACAGTCCTATCACCAAATTGAAGTAGTTATCATATAGGAAACTGTAGTTAGAACAGTAGTGTGTATATATCTGTAGCTATTAGAAATGTACAGCATATGTATTGGTATTCGAAGGTGTTAATAATATTTTCTTCACCCCACCCTATAACCACATATAATCCATTCCACGTGAAAATGGTATGTGCAATCACAATTAACACCCCTGGACATTTGTCCTGATGGGTCATAAATATTTGCATGTCCATTGATGCATCTGTCCTGTTCATACATCCAAACTTGATGGCCTGTTGCCATCAATCAACACTGCATGTTGTTGGACTGTGTATTGCTGTTCAAATTATGCATGTGTTATGATCGCTGTTCAATGGTGTGAATATCTGGGTGTTTGGTTAATGGGAATACTAATGCATGCCGTTACAACTAATTGCGAATGGTATTGTATGTTACTAACCCAAACTGTCATGACATATTGCAAAACATAGGACGACAGGGAAGGCGGGTTCCAGCGGACCCACCTCTCCCACCTCAGCTGGCGAGTGCACCTGGCACTAGTGCCCAGTCTGGACCCTCCTCCAGTGGCCCTGTGCCACCTGTGGGTGGAAGCGCTGCAGAGGATGGGGCCCGTCCCCCCTCTGCAAGTGTGGCTGGAGGAGAACCACCACTCACCCTCCGTAGCATCCGGACTGTGGTGCGTAGGGAGATCCGGGACTCTGTTCTTGAGCCCCTACGCCAGCTTGAGGCACAGGTGGCACAACTCACGGGCATGCCTGTTGCCCGGCCTGCACAGCCCCATCCTGGGCAGTGAAGGAACAATGGCAACTGCCCATGGGTGGGGATATCAGTTCCACTGTTGCCATCTGTGGGCTCATGGGCTCTGGATATCCAAACCTCCGTCCCCGTTAATTGTGTATCCCCCCCACACGTGTCATACACCGCCCCTGTATGCATCTTGTTTGTCTTGTCTGTTGACCTACCCAACCTACCTCCCCAGCTATACCGACTTCCTTCACCTGACATACCACTCTCACCTGAAAAAAAAGGGCACTCTGTACCCACAAAAAATTACGCCCATACATAGCTGCCCATTCCGCACATATGTCTACCAGACATGGAAACTATCAATTACAATTGGCTGTACAACAAGTATTATTGTTGTCCTTACACCTCTCAGGGGTGGAAGGTATCAAATGTCACACCAAATTACAAACATATGCACAGCTGTTGCTGATGAAGAAATGGGCAGCTATGGGCCTTACCTACATCCCTCCTGCAAAACCCAAGCTTGTTTCCCTACTGTCTTACCCTCATTGTGACCCCTTTTTCACCACTTTCCTGTCTCCCCATTTTCATTTCTTTCAAAGAAAATAGCGCGGGTGTGCGCAAGAGTAAGCACGTTTAAGCGGTTGTAAGCGGGTGTGTGCGTGGAGCTAAACGCCAGTGTGCATGCGTGAGCTCACAAGAAACCAGCGCTAACCTGGTTACAACTGCTTAAAAGTGCCTTAGTCACTTTGATTGACAGGTCCTGTAGTCAGTTCAGAAGCAAAATAAAATCCCACTGGCAGTCCCAAACCCAGGATCTTAGAAACAGTAGTCTGCATGATTTACCACTAAGCCATGACTGTTATACAAGAACATTGTGCTAAAATAAATATATCATGTAATAGTAGGAATGAATGTAAAGGGAATATAGGATGTGTAGTACACAAAGCATGTCATTTAGAATTACTGTCAAAACTAGTGGATTTCCATAATAGTAGTGTGTGAACAGAAACAGCCATGCTAGTTGGTAGCTAGTAGGTAACAATGTCACTGTAGCACCTTGCAAGCCACACACATACTCACAGCAGGATAATCACTGCCCATACCCCACAACCTCTTACAGGAACACATCCGGACCAAGTAATAAAATATGAGGAGAAAAGGCCCAAAACCAGGGTCACATTACAAATAATGTTACAACAAACGCAGACAGTTCAGAGAGTAACAGGGTCTGCATTTTGTGGGATGTTTCGAAGGGTATGAAGTCTGAAACTTGAATGTTTGTCACTATATTCTGACTTGAGCCCAGAGTGATTTGCCAGAAAAAGCTGTGCATGAGATAATGACCAAAATATGAGGCGGAAATGTGGACAACCTGAAAATATTTGTACACATGAGAGGTCTGACACCGCCATATTTGAATAGTTAAGAGCCTAGACATAGCAATAGTGAATGATTTACAGGGATGCCCCACAGACTCCATGTGAAATGTACAAACAGTAGGCAGAAAGGTGTAACAACACATGCAATGGTAACTATGGAGTCCTGAAAGTATTCCCCACTTGCATGGCAGAATAAGTGTAGTAATACATATGCTCATGCTAACCCACAGTCACAACTGCAGCATACCAGACAATTTAATGGGTGTACCCCACTGATATGTACCATTCCATGAGGCAGATAACAGATGAACCTGAGAGTCTCTGGGGCCTGGTCAGCAGCATACTCAAATACCCTAATAGATGTCAAGGTCCACACCATGGCCAGACCACACTGCATGCTGTAACACCCTAGCAGATATAGCAAGCATTCCAAGGTGTGAATGTACATGGAAAATAGGAAAGCCACAGCAGCACACTACAGTCAGGATACCTAGCAGGCATACAAGTAGTGACTGTAAAGGGCAAATATTGAAGCCTTAGCAACAAAGTGCAAGCAAAAGTGAAAGGAAAGCACACACACACACACATTAACTGTAGTAGTAGTTGTAGGTGTCAGTGTACATACACAGTTAGTACAGGAAACTGGAGAAATGAATGGAGGAATGTTAATCTACAACACAGCTGGAAATATGAGAGAGATACCAACCTTTACACTCACAGAGCATTGTCCACAGCATACCAGCATGGTCCTTACCCTTAAAATCTGAAAGGGCTACGCCTATCTCACATACCTTTTTATAGCACTGTTCTGAAATCACAGTGAGAACTGCAATCAGTACACAACTGGCTGCATGCAATTAGCAAATGCTGGCTAACAATTGGTGCAGAGGCCATCACATGGACATATGCAGATACCTACAAAAGTATGCTGTACTCCCAGTCCACACATGCAATACTTTCATTGCACCCTGAGGAGGACTTGAGAGACAGACAGAGAGAGAGAGAGAGAGAGAAAGAGACAGAGACAGAGACAGAGAAGATTGAAATTAAGCAGACACAAACAAAACTGTTCAGCAACAGCCACCTGAAAGCTGACAACTGGCAAGTGGAGCAGCAGGACAGAAAACAAGACGGCAACACAAGCAGCTGTGACAAACACAGGTAATGTAAAGTAATACTATAAAGGTCTACATACTGTGAACCCTCCATATGTGTCATTGGTCTGTATCCATATGTATATGAAGATGTGTAAAGGGCAGGGGACATACAGCAACTATCAGTGAAGGCTGTGCATACATCTGTATGTGAGAGCATCTATGTGCACATATCAATGTAGGTTGACTGTAGGTTGTAGTGCAATGTACAAAGTAAGTTTCACAGTTATGTATGTTTAGCAGTATGTTAGTGTGTGTCTACAGTATGGTAGACAAACATGTTGATATACCTGTCTATCATATGGATACGTATGTATGTCAAAATATGTATGTATGTATATATATCTATATCTATATCTATATATATATATGATATGCATATATGTATACATACATAGAGATGTAGGAATACATAGACAGATGTAGATAGATAGAATATGTACAAACATATATATGTAATGCACACATACAGATATAGATATATGTAGATGCATATACATAGACATACTGATCTGACTATCTACAGGTATGACTGTATATGACGACCTTAACACCCCCTATCCCACCCCCTCTGTCACTCTCACCTCCTCTGTGCCCCCCCTCTCCATATCTATAGCAATATATGTACATCAATATATATATATGTGTATATGTATACAGACATATATATATATATATATATATATATATATATATATATATATATATACATATAGATATATATATATATATATATATATATATATATATATATATATATATATATAGAGAGAGAGAGAGAGAGATGTATATATATTCTGAGTGAGGCACATGTGTACAGATGTATTGCAACAGGTGCCTGGTGACAAAGGCATGGAGTGAACATCAGTGTCAAAACCGGAGTACCATACCCCATTTCAAATCACCTACACCAGTAACCACCAGATATGTGATTGGCTGCCCACCACTGCATGTGTCAGGGGTGAACAGGGTCATAAATGTGTACAATAATGCCCCCAATGATATTCACAGTGGCACACTATTCCTGGAATACCTGCACATGGTATGTGTCAGCAGACATGGTGTGTCAGCTATGGACATGTAGGTCGGTGTACCCCTCCACACCACATAATGGATGCCATGGTATGGACCTCACATGGCAGCTACAGATATGGAGAAGGACACAGTGACATGTACAATACTGTGACAATGCACTCAAACACATTACCAATGCACAGTGACTGACAACACCACAGAGTACACACATACTACCCACATAGAGGTTACCACTCCCGGATTTACATACGTAAGTCACACCCATGACAGATGTCCAACAACCATACTAACACCTCACACCATCCACAACCTAAATGACTGCTGTGTGTCGTCCATGCCACTGCAATAGAGAGCACATGTGTAGGTAAAAGTTCCTACCCACAGATAAGACATACTCTGCAATAAACCACACAGTGTTAAGAAGCAAGACTCTCCATGAGTACATGTCACACATACCCCTGCTGAATGTTAGTCAGATAGGTAATATGCCATATGAGTCACCCTGTGTAACTGTGTGACAGCAGCAGGTACCATCACACCACATGTGCACAATGGTCAGGGTAGCAGAACAGTATGCTGCTGTAGTCTCAGGGGCAATAGCATATTGTATAGTATTGTATTGTAATGTAATGTATTGTGTTGTATTGTATTGGTATGTTGAGGTGCCTCCTTCGTGGAGTGGAACCACTGCTGCTGTGCGCCAGTGTACAGGTACATATCCTGTAGTCAGGCTAGTGTTACATAGCACTTCTATATGTGTGTTTAGCTCCTGTCAGAGTTTAGGTAGCATGCAACTGGGGATACCATCAGGTCCCAGTCATGTTGTGTATTCTGCTTTCATGAGGGTGGCTCTCCCCTGGACATCTGTGATGACAGGGAGGTTACAGTCAGCTGGGATAACTATGGCTTATTTTGGGGGAGAGGGCGGGGTGACACCTGGACTGAACCTGTCTGCCACAATGTTGTCAATATCTGTGGTTTCAGTGAAATATTTGTTGTTGTGTACTAACTATGGGCATAGAGGATGGATTCTGACCAGGTTGCTAACATAACTGAAGAAGGCCTTCTGGTTATCTGTAGTGTCCCTCTTGATTTCCCTCTCAAAGTTGCCCATGGATGTTTGTATGATGGAAAGTAGACCCTTACTAGTGCTGCTCAGACATGCCTTCCCTTTATGGAATTATGCTCTGTCTTGTAATACAATCTGTCTATGGCTGGGGTCCACCAGACAGGATGCTGTCCCTTTGTGGAGAGTGTCTTGGTCATATATGGGATTGCATGATCCATGCATTCTCAGAGATGTCTGTAGAAAGCATTTGTGTAGGGGTCAGCATTGTGGGTTGTATCTGCCACTGGCCCAGTGGGCTGAAAGGATACCATGTCACTGTTACAAAGTGTAAAGTTTGCATCTGCAATGTTATTCACTATAGTCGTTTGTGCTGGTGGTGGAGGTGGGATATGTATATCCAGGGCAATTAGTGTGTGGTCAGCTCACAGTAGTTGATGATGTAGGCCATACAGTACCTAGATACAAACCCCCAGAGTGAGGAGGTGCTCTGGACCTGAATCAGTGTTCTGACTGCTGGGGTTTGGTAGTATGTTGTATGGAGTGTGCCAGGTACTGTTGCACAGTTGCTGGCTGAGCACTGATACCTGGCCATTTACATGTGTATCCACCAATAGACAGACATTGTATCATAACAGTCGAGTAGCATGTGTAGTATGTGTGCCAAATTCTGCTGACATATATTGCTATCAGGTTATTTTCTTTTTCAGGTACATGGCTCACCCGCGGAATCCCGCTTACTCCACAGCTGAGGATGAGGAGATACACCAGAGCCTGGTGCGGGATTATGCAATACTCTTTTCCCGCACCAGCCAGAATCAGCAGGAGAGGGCTGCACTGTGGCAAGACCTGGTCCATCGGGTAAATGACATAGGCACGCATAATAGGACATATGAGCAGGTACGACATCACTGCAGTGATTTAATCAGAAATGTCCATCAGCGTGCGTCGGATATCCACAGGCAACAGGTCGCCACAGGTGGTGGGTGGCTACACATCCCCCACTCACCAGACTGGAGGGACTACTCATGAGTGTAGTGGCTCCAGTCCACCAGCAACAACAACAGCAGCAGACATGCATTATGATGGAGGCTGGAGCCACGCAGCAGCAAGACAGTGAGCGTGCAGGTAATATGCCATATGTATAGTTGACTGTTGTGTACACTGGTAGTTAATACATGTGTGAGGTGTGTCCTTGGTTTGTAGCTGTCACCATAGTATTTAATGTGCAAGTGTGATATCCTCAATATTAGCAGCTGACCTGTGAAAAGCGACTGTTGTACTACTGACCTGTATCATACTCAGTAACAATGGCACAGTTGTGCCCACTGACATTAGTTTCTTCACGTCTGCAGGTCCCTCCGGTGTAACAGCAATGCAGCCTATCCATGCTGGTGAGTGTGTATTAACAATATCTGTAATAGTCTTGATAGTAATAGTAATATTAGGCTCACTTAGTAGTGCTCTTTGTATGCATGTAGGTGTGTCTGTGTCTGTGTGTTGATATCACACATACTGAGTAGTGTACAATTGTGTGAAACTGTGTGCATGTGTACGTGTGCATGTGTGCATGTGTGCATGTGTGCACCTGTGCATGTGTGCACCTGTGCATGTGTGCATGTGTGCATGTGTGCACCTGTGCATGTGTGCACCTGTGCAACTGTGCATGTGTGCATGTGTGCATGTGTGCACCTGTGCATGTGTGCATGTGTGCACCTGTGCATGTGCGCATGTGTGCACCTGTGCATGTGTGCATGTGTGCATGTGTGCACGTGTGCACCTGTGCATGTGTGCATGTGTGCGTGTGTGCACGTCTGGACCTGTGCATGTGTGGATGTATGCATCACTGGTAATGTGTACACATTGCAAACTGTGTTTCCTGTTTCCCTCCCACAGGTTCTGGTGCTGCTCTGGTTTCATGTAGCAGGGAACCTGAATCAGGTGCCATGGGTACTGATAATGATGACATCTGTGTAATGGCACAGGAAGGTATGCCAGGGTCCACCATTGGTCAGCCGATTGACAGTACACAGATGTCGACCCCATCAATGCGCACAGTTATCCTGCCAATACACCCTTTGTCACCAATGTCCCTAGGTGATGGACAGCATACAGTGGGCATTGACCAGGGTAATGTGGTATCTGTGGAAAATGCCTCCCCACACAGCAGCCATGGGCATGGCCCAGAGATGGTACCACACAGACAGATGTACAGGGGTTCTCGTGGGAGCATCCGTGGGCATACTGCCCCTGTCAGACGTGCCAACAGAGGTCTTACAACCTCAGCTATGTTTCGGGCTGTCATGCAGGCACAGTCACATATGGAATGGTACACCAGACAGGGTCTGAGGGAGCTGACAGCATGTCGCACAGCCATAACTGACAGTATGCGTGACATTGCGGCTGCCATCCGTAATTTCACCGATGTCATAGACAGACGTTGTGGGGACATATTAGACCGGTTCCACAACTACATGTCCATGAGCCAGGGTGATGGTGGACGGTTGAGGCGTCGATGTGGGCATATGCCAGCAACAGCAGCAGCTTGCAGTCGTCGCAGATGACAACAGGGCCGCAGCCGCCCCCATAGTGCCAGCAGCAGCCCCAGCAATGCTGGGTCTGTGCTGTCATCAGACCGCCCCAGGAGACCACGTGCACGTGGCTCTGGCCAGGCCCGACAGGGATCTGTGTCCAGTCAACGAACACCTGCTTCTGATGACAGTACCCAGTCTGGGTTGGTACCAGATACGGTCTGTAGCATCCCTGCAAGGCACAGGTACCATGTCCATGGCCAGAGACACTGATCTGTATGACCTGGCAGGTACAGTCTGTGGCTGTCCACAAACACCAGTATATGGCAGCCATGAGGTGGAACTGTGTGCATCCATACACACATGCGAATTGGCAACACCTAGGGCTACCGCATACATGCACACACTGCATCAACATTGCCCCACCTTGTACTGCTGTCCCTCACCAACACACATATACATACATGTCAGTCTGTGGTATCGGTGGCTGACTCATGCATACCAAGTTCACACCCTGTGCATATGATGAAACTGTGCCACCTCCTGCAATCTGTAACATCAGTGCAGGTACAGGTTAACATGTTGCTGATGCACAGGGTGACTACATAGATGTGTAGTAATAGTATCATGTTGTTAACAGTACTGTGTGCTGGAATAATTGTGGGTATATCACAGCATGCCTGATGCAGTAAGGGTGTGATTGTCATGTACTGTTGTCTACACCCATGGTAAGTACCATAGTGTATCATCTGCACATGTTAGCATACTGGTGGTAAGGATGTCAACAGAAGGCTACATACATAGGTAGCACAGGGATAAGGTAATGAATGTATTAATACGCAATGATGGACATGTAAACTGCAAGTGGCATGTTGCCCACACTGGACTCTGCAATGCGGATGTTTGAGGATGTTGATATGTGTGCAGTACTACACAACTGGTACAGGACACACAGGAGCACCCTAGCACTGCAAGCTCACATCTCATACCATGCTAGACAGCCCCAACACACAAAACTAACTGTCACAGGAGGGAGAGTCCCCATACATGTCAGGGATACTGTGGTGGCAGGCCAGGTAGCACACATCCTACTACGTATGGAACCACTGAGTGAAGGCTCAGTGTCTGTTATTTGACATGTGTATTACTGCAGGTATGAGCACATGGGTTTCCATCCAGTTATTGTACATCCTGACAGTACATGGTCTGTACACTTGTGTGCGCTGAGACTGGACCCTAGCCATCTGACCTGTGCATTTCCATGTACATGTGCATAGTGCCTGCATATTTGCAGTGTTACCTACTGGAAGTGGTACAGCTTGTTTGTTGTACAATGGACTACATGCAGCCCTGCTTACTGTAGCTTTGTTTGCATGCATGTTTGCTTGCAATTACCCTGGAATGCTGATCCCACCTGCAATGCATAGTTACAGAGCTTCTGTGGATTCCTAGTGACATCTGCATAGCTTACTATATGTATGTCCATGTCTCACTTGACAGAATGTCACTGTTTGTCCTGTTCACATGTACGTTGCCTGTGACACATTGCATATGACTTACCTGGCATTTGTCCACATGAGCAGTCATATATGCTACTGCTAACTAATCACAGGCACTACACCCTCACATATTCATCTTCTGTTGAACCACCTGCTTCGCTAGGGACGGCTTGCACCTGTCACCCCTGGGCTTTCAGATATTGGCAAAGGCTCTTGCTACCCCCATAGTGCCTATGTTAGGCAAGGCTCAAATGACAAACCCACCTTCATAGGTATCACAAGGGATAAGAAACTAAGAGTAATGCTACCCAACGCCAGAAGTCTACACCTCAAGATGCATGCACCCGAAACTCTCCTTGGCATGGAGAACATCGATATCTGTGCAGTAACAGATGCCTGGTTCAGGGCTACCGAGAGCACCCCAGCACTACCAGGTTATACCTCATACCATGCTTTTCAGCCCCCAAACTTGGAAGAACCACAAATGTAGGGGGGAGTATTGATATTCATCAAAGATACCCACACCTCCAGGTTGGTGGCAAAGCACCAAGCATCAGAGACTATCCATGTGCAACTAACAATGGGTGAAACTGCCTTCCAGGTTATAGCCTGCTACAGACCACCCTCCCAAACCCAAGAACTGCACTCGGCCATCCTGTGAACAGTGGAAATATGAAGGTCTCTCCAAACACCATTATATTGGGCGACGTCAACTACCCAAACATGGACTGGGAGCATGACTCTAGCTCCAACACCCTAGGCCAAAGATTCCTAGAATATATGAGCTCAAATGCTATGGAACAACTTGTTACCACTCCCACAAGAAGGTGAAACATACTGGACCTGATCATCACCAACATGGGGACTCTATGCTCCAGACCAAAAGTGTATCCCTCACTGGTAAGATCGGACCATGAACTAATCTCACTGGATATTCACATCCCGACCCCACCCCCTGCCCAGAACACCACAGTGAACAACTTCTCTAAAGCAAATTCACACTCCTCAAAACTGAGGTGGAAACCTTCAAAGCCCCAGGGCCTGTGGAAACTAAAGACCAGACTGCAGATTCCTCTATAAACGCATTCTATGGACACCTTCAGGAATGCATGGGTCATGTGATCCCGAATAAAACCAAGACCCAATCCTCCAAAGGCAGACGTCTTGTCTGGTGGACCCCAGCCATAAACAAACTACACAATAGAAGGAGGAAGCTACTAAATGATACAGCAAAATCCCAAAAAGGGAAGGCATCACTGATCAGTATTAGCAAATAACTACAGGCACTCATAAGATTGTCTAAGGCCAGCTTCGAGAGAAATTGCACAGGACACTAAGGATAATCACAAGGCTTTCTTTAGTTATGTTAGGAACCTGGGTAGTAATTCCCAGATATGCTCAGAGGTAGTCCAAAATGTCAATAGAAACACCAAACCCACAGACATTGCCAACATTCTAGCTGACAGGTTCACTGCAAACTTCTCACCCCCCTCCACACCGAAAGGGCAAATATGTATCCCAGCAGAATTCTGCCCCCCTGACATCTCAGATGCCCAGGTAAGAGCCGCCCTCTCCAAAGCAATACACACTGCATCAATGGGACCAGACAGTGTCCCGGGCTGTGTCCTGCATGACCTCCAAGACGTGCTACAACCAAACATAAAACTACTGTTCAATCCCAGCCTTACTACAGGATATGTGTCCAAAGTGTGGCGTACAGCAACAGTGGTCCCTCTACAGAAAGGTGGTGCCTCAACGGATCCTGGACACTATCGCCCCATAAGCCACACTAGCTTGGTCTGCAGAGCTATGGAAAGGATAATCATGGACCACATAAATATAGATATTGGGGACCTACAGACACTGGTTCATACCCAGTTTGGCTTTGTTAAGGGCAGATCCTGCCTCTCAAACCTGGTTGATTTCTTTGAAACAGTCACCAAGGCCATTGACGAGGGGAAGGTGGTCCACACAGCCTACCTGGACCTCGCAAAAGCCTTTTAAACAATACCCCACTCGGGCATTCTAGAGAAGCTCACCAGCTTAAATATGAGCCCCTATGTCACTAGATGGATTGCACACTGGCTCAAGGACAGAACCCACATGGTTAGAACTGCTGGAGCCATGCCAGACTCCAAACCAGTTACAAGTGGTGTCCCACAAGGCTCAGTTCTGGGACCTCTCTTGTTTGGTATATATTTATCGGAGGTACAGGCCAACACGGAAGGACTGTGGCTGACCAAATATGCTGATGACTGCAAACTGGCTGCCATAATCGACTCTCCAGCCGACACAAGCATCTTCCAAAGGGGCCTCATAGAAACAGACAACTTGTGCCAGAGCCATGGCCTCCAGCTGAATGCAAAAATGTGTATAGTCATACAAGTGCCCACAAAGTACCACATAGGTGGTACTCCATTACGTACAGAAGAAGTAATTAGGGACCTGGGGACCCAAGTTGATAGCAAATCTCTCATTTGACAACCACATGGCCAAAGTGGTTAGAAAGGCATTGTATATAGCCCACCCCATCATGAAGGGGTTCACATCTACATCAGGGGAGGACATCGTGCCTCTTTACTCATCCCTCATCAGGCCCATAATTGAGTACAATCCCCCTGTTGGGATGTACCTTACCAGACACCTGCAGCAACTGGAAAGACCCCACAAGTACCTCACCAAGAGGATCAAAGGGCTCAAACAGTTGCCATATGCTGACCGGTTAAAGAAACCCCAGCTCTACTCAGTGGCATACCACCTGTTCAGAGGCGATCTGTGCCTAATGTATAACGCCATGTCAAACCCGGAATTAATGGACATGCTGCACCTGAGAATATCCAAATCCCATCGGGCTACACGCTTGAAAGACCTGAACCTCAGCACTGAAATAAATAGGACATGCTGGAGGGACAGATTAATAACCCAGAGGCTCACTTCACTCTGGAATAAAATCCCAGTCCAGGTTAGGCAGAGTACCTCATTGACTCTCTTCAAGAGGAATCTTGATGAGTGGATGGGACATTGTCGGTCTACCCCAGGTATCACTTCTGTGTCACAGTTAGACAGAGGCACAGTATACTAACCTCGGAAAAGGGCATAGCAAGATATATTTACAATGGATGGCGACAGCCAAACACATTCTGGCTAGGTTCTTAAATGCCCTAGGGCAGATAGCCTAGTATGAAGCTATGAACCTATGAACCTATGTACCTTGTTCCCCATTGGCCCTATGTGCTGTTAATCACCATGGCAATCACAATACTATGGTAGCATGTGCAAAGGTCAGTTGTCAGTCACCTCTATGGTACAGTTGTGGAATATGTGGGTCATGTGGCAATGTCACAGCTGCCACATGTACACAGTCAACCCTCTCTCCTACACATGGACGTACAACACATGTATGAGATGGAACCACATAGCCAAACTGGGGACTAAGCACTCTGAACCCAGTACTGGCATAACCTGTCAGGTGGCATGCAATACTACAGTGACTACAATACCAGTCTGATGTAGACCTACACTGACAGCAATACAAGCACGTGTACACACTGGGCCATTCGTGGAGCCTTAGAATAGCATCCTGCCTCAGCAGCACACACCTCTGCAGCTGGCACACAGGCATACGTTATGCCTGAACACATCACACATAACACATAGCACACAAATCCTGTGTGCCAAACAGTCACAGCCTGTACGGCTAGACAACACACCTGCCACAGTTGTGTTAGCTACCTTTATTGTCCAGTACAGTGTGGTCATGCTCACCAGGCTGGACAAGGTGAAGGTCACAGTGATTTGCCCGTGGGGCACTATGGTCCACCATATAATACAAGCATACAGGTCAGTCAGAGGCATGGACACATATGACTCAGTCATTGTCGATGCCACATACCTTCTCCTGCTGTACTTGTAGGGTGCTGACATCATCGGTGTTTAGAAAGGGGAATGTGCATCCTGTATTGTGTTTTTCCAGTTGCCAAAAGGGACATATCTCTCACACAGACTTACACACTCACCAACCCCACTCACACTGCACATTTGCAGGATTCAAACCCCTACCTAACTATGCTATGACACTTGAGACAAACACATTAGCAGAGCATGCTATTTACATTACTGGGAGGCTTCCCTTCTCCTGCTGTACTTATAGGGTGCTGACATCATCAGTGTTTAGAAAAGGGAATGTGCATCCTGTAGTGTGTTTTCCCAGTTGCCAAAAGGGACATTTCCTTCACACAGACTTACACACACACCAACCTCACTCACACACTTGCCATTTGTAGGATTCAAACCCCTACCTGACTATGTTATGACACTTGAGACAGACACATTAGCGGAGCGTGCTATTTGTATTACTGGGAGGTTTCCCTTCTCCTGCTGTACTTATAGGGTGCTGACATCATCAGTGTTTAGAAAGGGGAATGTGCATCCTGTAATGTGTTTTCCCAGTTGCCAAAAGGGACATTTCCTTCACACAGACCAAACCCACTCCCACACACACTTGCAGGATTTAAACCCCTACCTGACTATGTTATGACACAAGAAACAAACGCATTAGCGGAGTGCGCTATTCACATTACTGGGAAGTTTCCCTTCTCCTGCTGTACTTATGGGGTGCTGAAATCATCAGTGTTTAGAAAGGGGAATGTGCATCCTGTAGTGTGTTTTCCCAGTTGCCAAAAGGGACATTTTTTCACACAGACTTGCACACACACCAACCCCACTCACTCATATATTTGCAGGATTCAAACCCCTACCTGACTATGTTATGACACTTGAGACAGACGCATTAGCAGAGTGCGCTATTCGCATTACTGGGAGGTTTTCCTTCTCCTGCTGTACTTATAGGGTGCTGACATCATCAGTGTTTAGAAAGGGGAATGTGCATCCTGTAGTGTGTTTTCCCAGTTGCCAAAAGGGACATTTCCTTCACACAGGCCAACCCCACTCACACACACACTTGCAGGATTCAAACCCCTATCTGACTATGTTATGACACTTGAGATTGATGCATTAGCAGAGCGCACTATTTGCATTACTGGAAACTTTCTCTTCTCCTGCTGTACTTATAGGGTGCTGACATCATCAGTGTTTAGAAAGGGGAATGTGCATCCTGTGGGGAGGTAGACGCCAAGCACACTCTGGCTAAGCTGTCATTCCCTAGGGCAAACAGCCTAGTGTTGACCTCTACACCCATATGTTTAATTGTCAAATGCACATTATTTGTTGCTGATAGACTGTTTGCAGGTCTTTATTGCCATAGCATTCCCTGTTTGTATGAACAACTTGTGTATCTGTGGAAGATGTTTGCATATGGGAGGGATCCACTATATCACGTATGTCTCTGTATTCATTTAACTGTGTGCACTGGACAGATTGCTGTAATGTGGTTGGTTCCTGGAATAACACGTAAATACCAGATATGTGTGGCCAACTGCTAAACTGAGATTTGGCCTAAGTGTGTGAGCATGCCCAGTTCAGCCTTCCCATGGCATGTTGTCTGACATATGTCTCATTTATCAAAGTGTGTGAGCATGCCCAGTGTGAGCTTTCCATATGTTGAACTCTGCAGCCCACCACATTTGTGTGATGAGTGTGAACTTCAACAAATATCTCCCGTTTATGGTTGTGTGTTGTGTGTCATGTTGTGTAGTTACTGTCCGTCTGCTTTGTGTGTGAACGCAACAGGGATTATACTGTGCCTGCAGGGTTTGCATGGGATACTTTGCATACAGTTGTCAACATCCTTTCATACTGACCTAACACTGTAGTACCGTATAGTGTACTGGTTCAGTACTTTGACTGTGGTGGACAGTATCCTGGGCTTTAGTCCTATCACTGCTTTACATTTCCATAGTGAGCACAACAGCCTGGTTAGGGGCCAGTTGTGCACATCTGACCATGTTGCATTATGTTCAGATATGAACTACTTAAACCAGGCTTGTCCAACATTGGTAGTGTATTCCACAACATAGGTGTACATTTGCAAACACTAGCGATGTGCCCTAGGCCATTTCTAATGCTAGTCAGAGTGTGTTTGTCCTTCGATACAAATTGTAAGTGGAGTTTGCCATGACATATGTCATGGTTAGTATACTGTGCCTCTGTCTACCTGTGACATAACAGTGATACCCAGGGTAAAGCTACCATCTCCCATCCACTCATCAAGATTCCTCTTGAGGAGAATCGATGAGTGACTCTATGGATAGCCTGTACTGGGAGTTTACTCATGGGTGGGGTGGCTTCTGTGTTATGGATCATGCAGTACAGCTTGTCCTATGTAAGTCAGTGCTGGGGTTCAGGTCTCTCATGTGCATAGCTCACTGCCATTCAGATTGTACAAGGTGCAGCATGTTTATTGATACCAGCTTGGACATGGCTTTATACATCAGGCACAGCTTGCCTCTGGGTGGGCAGTATGGCAGTGTGTGTAGCTGCAGTTTGTTTAATCAGGCAACACATGGCATCTGTGCAAGCTCTTTGATACTCCTGGTGAGGTACTGTTGGGGACTTTACAGTTGATGGAGGTGTCTGCTGAGGTACATCCCACAGGGGCTATTGTAGTCAATTGTAACGCTGATGAAGGATGACTGCAGAGCCACAATGACCTCCCCTTATCTAGATCTGACAACCTTCATGATTAGGTGGGTATATGGTATGTTTCTGTGAACACTACAGCCACATGTTTGTCCAATGCAGGATATCTATCACCTTGTGTCCCCAGGTCTCTCATTACATGTTAAGTACGTAATGGGTTAACACCTATGTGGTAATTGGTGGGCACTTACAATATATCCACGGGGGTTGACTATACAGTTTTCTGCAATTAGCTTGCTGACATGGCTATGGCACCAGTTGTCTGTTTCTATGCGGCCCTTTTGTGGGATGCTTGTGATATGGTGAGCAGTTTGTAGTCCTCTGCAAACATGTTCAGTCACAGTCCTTCCATGTTGGCCTGTACCTATGGGACATATATACCAGACGAGGGAGATCCCAGGACCAAGCCTTGTGGGATGCCAGTTATATCTGGTTTGTAGTCTGGCATGGCTGCAGCATGGGGGGGGGGGTTGCACTGCACCTGTCAGGATGTATGTTGGCAATATGTGTGTGTGTTTAGTATGTTGTTTGTGATATTTGTGTGATTCAGAGCATATCTGTGAATTCCCAACACGGTTCCTACGATCAGTTGTGGAACCCTTCGGATTATACTTAGTGTCCTGTACAATTTGTATCTTCATAGGTTCATAGGTTCATACTAGGCTATCCACCCTGGGGCATTTGTTAGCCTAGCCAGAGTGTGTGTGGCTTTCGCCACCCCTTGCTATGTGAATATTATGGCCATTTATGATTTGCTTTGCTGTGCCTCTGTCTGGACGTGACACAGTGAAGACCCCCAGTGTAACTCTACGATCATCCATCCACTTGGCAAGATTCCTGTTGAAGAGTGTCAGTGAGGGGCTCTGCCTAACATGGAGTGGGATTCTGTTCCAGGGTGGGAGAGCCTCTGGGTTATGTATCTGTCCCTCCAGCACATCCTATTTCATTATGTGTTGAGGTTGACATCTCTCACTCTCACAGCTCCGATGGCTTTGAGTTTTCTGGGGTGGAGCATGTCCATTACTCCTGTGTTGGACATGACCTTGTACAACAGGCATGCAATGCCTCTGTGTAGGCAGTATGTGACTGCATTCAGCTGGGGTGTCTACAGCCAGGCAGCATATGACATATATTTGAGACCCTTTATCCTCTTGGTGAGGTACCTTTCAGGTCTTTCTAACTGCTGCAGGTGTCAGGTAAGGTACATCCCATATGAGGCATTGTACTAGATTATGGGTGTGATAAGAGAACAGTATAGGGGCACAATGACCTCTGTTGACGTAGATGTGAATCCTTTCATGATACGGTGTCCAATGTAGACAGTCTTCCTAGCCACATTGGCAATGTGAGTGTCACATAACAGGTTACTGTCCACTTGTGTCCCTAGGTCCCTGATTACTCCTTCCATACATAATGGTTTACCACCTATGTGGTAATTTGTGAGTACCTTGTTTGGTATTTGGTGGGACATTCATACTGTCCAGTGTCTTCAGGACGGCTGGGTGGGGTTCCTGTGTGTGAGAGTGTGGTCTGTAGCATGCTACAGACTGTACGGCAGTCTTGCCTACGGTTAGTTGCACATGGGTGGACTCCAATGCCTTGTGCATTGTCAGTTACCTGAAAGTATGGGTGTCTGTGCTGAATATGGATACTCACCCTACTTTTATGTTTTGTTCCAGGTTTTGGGGCCATGACGCATGATATGTGGTATAACCTGGTAGTGCTGGTGTGCTGTCAGGAGGCTTGCAGCAGGTTCCTGTCACTGCACAGACATCGATGTTCTCCATACTGGGGATGGCCTCGGGAGCATGCATATTGGGGTTTACACATCTGGCATTGGTCAGCATTACCCTTATGTTTCTTTCCACTTATGTTTTGTAGGGTGGTGGGTTAGTCTTTTCAGCCTTGCCTACGAAGGCTCTATGGAGGTGGCAAAAGCCTTATCCAATATCCAGGCGCCCAGGGGTAACAGGTGCAAGCCATCCCTGGAACAGCTGCGTGGCTTGTCAAGCATGACATCCCACGCAGACAGACATTGAATCCCCTTGGAATGACACCAGTAATTGTGCCACTTGTTATAACTGATCATTCCGTGTTTGTACTGTGGCATCATTCTTGGTGAGGGTAGGATGCTGCAAACGGTCAGTGTCATACCGGCCTGGACTACATAATCAGAGAGCTCATCTATCTCTCTTTTCATGTAGTCCGGGGAGGTACATCTCAGGTCATTCACACCAGCATGGACTATGACTGCATCATATTTCTACTTGCTTTGGGGTGACCTGCATACTTGTGTTATGTGGCGATTGTGGCAGCCTACAGGCAGCTTACTGTACCCTTTCCCTTGTTCAGTCTGGTGTGTGGGACAGCAGTGTGTCTCGCTATGGAGTCACCTATTACAACTGTATCAGGCATGTTGTTTCTCCTTCTGGCCTGTGACTGTTTGGCACACCAGCTTTGTGTACTATGTGTTGCATGTGCTATGTTTGGAGGTTGTTTGATTGGGTGTCTGCTTTGGAGGCCTCTGTTGGTGTGGTGTGTTTGTAATTCGAGCCTCCGGGAATGTTTTTCTGTGTTTATGTCTTTGGTTTGCAGTTGTGATAGGTCTATGTGGGACTGGGTTTGTGGTGTGTGTGGTTACCTTCTCCTCCTGACTAGTTTTGGGTGTACTGAGTTGAGGGAGCTCAGCCTCCAGTTTGGATAGATGGTTGCATCTCTCACATATATTTGTATTTCTTGGGGGGAGTTGGGGGTTGTCTGTGTACTTGGGGCAGGTGTAACATTGCCTCAAGATTCACAGATTCAACTTGCTGTGGCTGGCCTTAGTGGATTGTATGTGTGGATATATTTTATTGCCATACTACTGATCAGTGATTACTTCATTTTTTATGTTTGCTCTATCATATAGTAGCTTCCTCATTCTCTTGCATGGTTTGGTTATGGCTGGTGTCCACCATTCCAGATGCCTGCATGTATGGCATTGTGTCTTGTTTTAATTTAGGATTGCATAATCCAAGCATTCCTGGCAGTGTTCATGGAATGGCTGTATTACAGGTTCTGAGGTGTGGCCCATATTTTGCACCTGCACAGGACTTTAATGGATTCCACATCAGTTTGGAGGAGTGCAAATATTGCTTTACACATGTTTTTCACTGTGGTTTTCTGGCCAGGGACTGTGGTCAGGATTTGTATATCCAGTGTGATCACTCTATGGTCTGGTTTTACCAGTGAGCAATACACTTCTCGTCTTGCCATCCAGTACCCATGTTGCTGATTATCACATCCAGTATGCTTACCCCTCTTGTGGGAGTGGTACGTTGTTAATGGGCATTTTGGTTTATGGATTCTATGAACTTTTGTCCTACAGTGTTGGGGCTAGTATAATGCTCCCAGTCTATGTCTGGGTATTTTCAGTCACCCAATATAATGTGGTTTGGAGGACTTGATATATTCATGTATTCCAGCATAGACCAGGTGCAGTTCCTGGTGTTGGGACAGTAGTCTGTAGCAGGCTATAAACTGGGGGGCAGTTTTAGCCACTGTTACTTGACCATGGCTAGTCCATGCTGCTTCTTGTTGTGGTAACAACATGGGGGTGTGGTTATCCTTGACAATTATTGCTAGTCACCCTCCTTTTGTAGCTTGTTCCATGTTTTGAGGCTGTACAGCACAGTATGAGGTGTAACCTGGTAGTGTTAGGGTGCTGTTGTGAGCCTTGACCCAGTTTTCTGTTACAGCACAGATATCAACATTCTCCATACTGGGTGAGTTTAGACTGCATGCATCTTGCTGTTTCGACTTCTGGCATTGGGTAGCATTACATCTAGGTTCTTATCCCTTCTGATACCTATGGAGGTAGGTTTGTGTTTTGAGCCTTACCTATTCAGGGCACGCTATGGGTAACAACAGCCTTTGCCAGTATCCATACGGCCTACACTGATAGGTGCATGCCAGTCCTAGCAGGTGGAGCATCATGTCATGCTCAGCATGTCATCCCAGGCTGGCACACATTGGATCCCCTTTGACTAACTGCGATACTTCAGCCAATTATTGCACTTGATCATCTCCTTGTCATATTGTGGCATGATGCTTGGTGAGGGTAGGATGTTAGTCACGGTCCTCAGGTGTGCATATAGTACATGGTGTTACATTACTTAACACATGGCATTCACGCCTCAGGTGGTGCTGCAGGGCTGCCTCTGTCGGATGCACATATTACACTCCCTGTACATGTTTGTGAGCAGGTCATGTCATTTTAGGCATCCCTGTTATTATTTGAGTGAGTCAGAGGGGGTGTCATTCCCAGGGTTCCTACTGAGCCAGTGTATGTGCTATGCGTTGCCTCTTTGCCAAGGCCAGGGCATACTGGGCACGCCTTCTTCTGCCTACTGGGGCAGGCTCAGGTTGTTCCTCCTCCGAGTCACGCTCTGCCTGTGATGGCCTTGGCAATGGTGGGGGGGCTGTTTGGCCCAGTCCTATGCTGGTCCTGCTGCAGCTGTTTTCGCAAGATCATATTATGTAGCATAGCACATACCATGACAATTTGGGTACATGTAGTTGGTGTGTACTGCAAGGCTCCACCAGATTTGTCCAGACACCGGAACCATGACTTGAGCAGGCCAAACACACGCTCTATTACATTACGTGTTTGTGCGTGTGCCTCATTATGGCGTTCCTGTTCAGGTGTGTGTGCGTTTCTGATGAGTGTCATCAGCCATGGCTCCAGTGCATAACCTGCATCCCCCACTAGGTGTCTGTGTGGGATGTCCCCATTGGCAAATGTCTGGTACAGCTGCGTCAAATGCCAGATGTGGGAATCATGGTAGCTCCCAGGGCAGCCAGCACACGCATTCATTATTATGCCCTGGGCATCACACACGACCTGGCAGTTGATGGAGGGGAAGCCCTTGCGGTTAATGTAGGCCCTACCCCGATCACCGGCTGGTGCTTTGATGCATATGTGTGCAGTCTATTGCACCCACTACCTCAGGGTATTCCGCTATTTGCTGGAAGAGACGCATATTGCTGGCCAATACCTCACGGGCATTGGGGAAATATACATAATCACCGACATGTGCTGACATGGCATCCAGGAACTGGTGCAGTACCCTGGAGGCTGATGCCTGTGATATCCCCATCGTATCACCAGTTGGCCTCTGGAAGGTACCTGTTGCTAGTATTCTTAGGCCAACACATACCTTGGTTTCCACTGGGATGGGTTCCCCTCTGTTGGTTCTTTGTGTGAGGCGTGGCCTGCACAGCTCCACTATTTGCTGCAGGAGGTCTCTGTCCACTCTATAGCACTCTACTATCTCCAGCTCATGTAACCCATGGTAGGTGACCCTGGGCCTGTACACTCTTCTCCGTCTCCTCACTGTGGGTTGTCTGGCACCATCTGCATTGTCACCGCCCTCAGCAAGTCGCCTATGTCTCATTATGACAGCTATGGCAGCCCCTAACATTTCTGCTCTGAGTTCAGCTTTTTCAGTTTTCACTTCTAATAGCTTACTCCTGTCTTGCAGTGTCTCTTGAGAGAAACATCTTGCACTGCTGTTTGCAGAGTTTAAAGTGTTGGGCTGAGCTACTATTCTGCCTGTCTAATTGCCTGCTTCTAATTGTTTTTACCTGCTAGCTCCAGCAGTATTCCCTGCTAGCTTCCTACTAATTCTGTTGCTTCCTTTTTCCTTTCTGTTTCCTCAGGGGGGAGCAGCGTGCATACTAGCAGAAACACGCTCACAGTGGCTTACACGCACGCACACATGCTTACACGGTTCAGAATCTGCTTATTTGGGTTAAAACGCGTGCACACCCATGCAAACAGTCTTACAAGTCTGCCAACAGGCTCCCACATGCTCAATCTGCCCTACACACGCACACACCAGCGCAAACAGTGTTAAACATCTACCAACATGCTCCCACATGCTCAGTCTGCCTTACACGCGCGCACACTGTCTTACTCGCGCTTCATGGCATGCACATGTGCGCATGCACACCCAGCAAGAAACTTTGGTGTAGGCAACAGTGTACACCTTCCATTTCTTAACTTTCCCATGCTTATGTTGTGTCACTCCTCTTTCCATGATATGTGTCTGACATCTGTCATGTACCTCTGACCTCCAATGAAGTGCATTTCTTTCTGCCATTCCCCCCTGTGATGTCACCTATCTCCTACTCTGTTCCTCCCCCTTATGTAACTCTTACACTACTCAGGATGTGCTCATTTGCTATGTGACAGTGGAATTCAGTATCCTAACACTCATTTGCATCAGATTGCCTACTAATGCTTAGTTACATGTCTTAGACTCAGCTTCCCCCCTTAGCAACCACTACACGGTGGCCATGTTGTTTTTGGTCTGCTGGTCCCTGCATTGTAAACCCATGTATTGCTTAAAACCCACATTTGTGGGTTTATAACCTTCATTTTTATGTTTTATACAGTGCACCCCGTTTGCGGGGCGCTGGGTTTAAACATCGGGGATCGGCAAAAAAAAAATTATATTTTTATTACTTTTGCATCAGGTTACCTTGCCAATGGCCACATTTTTGACCATTGGCATGCTGCCTGACACATATGCACCCTTTATTTGGAGCTGACATGGCTCCATTGTGTTTTGCAAAGCGTACTCAGTTGTCAACTGAGTACATTTCTGCAGCTAAAACGTCTCTTACACGGGCTGTTTTGGGCTTCCTGGATCGCTAATCAACCTCATTTACATGCTATTCGGCTGCAAGTGAGGTGATTAGCTTATCCACGCCCACTCCGTGTAAGAGACATTTTAGCTGGTCTCTTACACAGACTTTGGGCTGTTCCTGGATTGCGAAGGCTGCATGGAGTCTTACACTACTCTTAGACTCCGTGCAAGCCTTCGTGAATCCTGCCTATAAACTTTTGCTGGAGATTATAGGGAGAAGGAAAACATATACAATTTAAAAAGATGAGTAATCAAACATATGTAACAAAGCCGCCTGCAAGAATAATGCCAGTAGAAGGAAGTTACTGGCATAATAACATTTTTCATCCTGAAAGTATTACAAAGCATGGCGTATAAATGCCATTGCATCTTGAAATTGATGACAATCAGGGATTAGAAGTGACTAACTGAGCTGAAGGGAAGGAATAATTCACTGTCAGGGTGTATTCTACATAAGGGAAAAGGGCAAGATAGTCTATATCAGGAGAAAATGTATTGTTGAACAAAGCCTCAATG